>NC_054558.1:22362024-22509524 GCF_017654505.1 Polyodon spathula | reverse complement strand
TTTTAAGCTTGAAATCCTGTAAAAAAAAAAAAAAAAACAAACAAAACAATAAACAATTAAAAAAGGACCCTGCGTACACTATTTCACAAGCCGAGTGAATACAGGATCAGAGAAATAAATACATTCATCAATGACAATAGACATTTGATAAAAAAAAAAAAAAAGAGAGAGAACACTGGCGTTAGTGTTTGCACCATATTGGTGAAGAAAAGGCCAGTCGGAGTTCAGGAGTTACTTGAGTAAAAAAAATAAATAAAACACACAACCCCCTCATACTGCACAGGTCAGCAAGGCCAGTCTGTGAGTGAACAGCGCTGTCAAAAAAAAAAAAAAGTATTTTCATTGCAAATAAATCGAATTAAATAGATCTACAGCGATATAGAACTAATATGGTTGTTTTTTTTTCTGAATTCTTTAAATTTTGTTTTACAAGTGTAAAAACACCAGTAGTAAACAAACCCATCTTTAAATCAATGGCTGCAATTGTAAACTTTAAAACATGACTAAATGCATAACTCAGAAGGATGCTTTGCATTCACAGACAGAAAAGCAACTTTCTTCTGAAAGAGACGCCGAGCGGAGACCCATTCTGAAGGCCTTGCCCTTGTTTCTCCAGTCCACTGGCCCGCTGGAGCTAGGCAAGGATCTGGAGTTACAATAGAGCGGGCGGCCACAGAGATGCCAGAGCCAGATGGAAACGGGGCCTTGGAAAAGGACCCCCGCCCCCATTATTTCAACCAGGACTGGGCGGTCGCGCTCTCTCTCTCTCTTTCTCTCAGGAACACGGCTGCATGTCAGCTGGGAAGCCTTTGATTTGGCAGCGACCTACAGAAAGGCAACAGAGAACTCCGACTGGCCCCACCACTGCTGAGGTCTGAAACTGGAAGTATATGTAAACAATGAGATAAATACAGAACTATCTTTCTTTCTTTCTTTTTTTGAGCCACAAGAGGTTCCATAAATCATTCAAATGTGCTTTGGTTTAAAAAATAGTTTGTGGATTTGGGTATGAGCTTTTTTTTTTTTTTTTTTTTGCTACTATTTTCTGAAAACATTCTGGAACCAAGTCACTGAAAGTATCATTTTTCTTCTCCTCCTCCTTCTTCTTGTCGAGCTGCCCCACCTCTTGTCGAGGTTCACTGCGGTCATTAAACAAACAAACAAAACCAAAAAAATAGTAACCCCCCCCCCCCCCCTTTAAAATCTTAAATATGAAACTAGTGTTTTGCATCATTAAAATACAGAAAATGTTTAATACAATACCATGTCTTACAAATGTAGTTGAGAGTTCTGCACTATAAAAGGTACTGAACAATCCCTGAAGCTTGTATTATTTACTCTGTCACAGTTTGGAATTGACTTTTAACATTTTGTATTATTTATTTTTATTTTCACTCTACTGCACGCGCTCCAACTAGTCGCCTCGGAACGAGAGGTCCTGCTGTACAATCCCCCGACTTAAACACAGACATTACGATGCTCTGTTGAAGTGCTGAGAAGCACAACGCTGTTCAACAACACCGGGTCGTGGATTCCTGAAATGAGCACAACACACACACACAGCACTGTCAATACAATAGGGCTGGTTATTAAATGACCCAGAATTAGGGGGAGTGCAATACGAGGCACACAACGGTATTGCTCATGTCAGGGCAGCAAGACTGCAAGGGGCTGGGACACGAACAACCCTATAGAATTAACTATACAGGAGGCCAAATATGATCTGAAACTAAATAAAAAAAATGTGGCTTTAATTTGAAAAACTAAATCAGCAACAAATTTGGGGTGGTTACCAGAAATCCAGGACTCGGTTGCATTGAACTATCACTAGTTCAGATTCGGATCTTAGCTGCATTTCCCTCTCGCATGGATACACACACAAACAGAATGCCTACACCAAGATTTGCACTAAGGTCCCTGCACAATACAATACAGGAATAAGACAAGAAGTGGACAATGCCTTTTCCTCCACCCCCAACGGGCGTTTTACAGGACTTGTTCATTTTGGCAAGGGACGTTTTGTTTTTGTTACGTTTTCCTGTTAGTAACATTCACTCTCATTTCAGTAACATTAAGACATTTGTCTAATAGAGGGTCTATAGTTTTTATAATATGCTAGCCAAAACAAAAAAAACAAAAACAAAAAAACAAAAAGCGACGGGCTAACGGCCAGCTAGAGGGTCACTGTCCGTTCCCAAGATCGGAGTGAGCTTCGCAAGGCAAGTCTAAAACAGACAGGCGTCTTTAAAACTGCACCATCCCACAGTCTTATTAGGCTCAAAATACACATGCATTTGTGTCTGTTTGCAAGGAAAAGGATAAAGACACTCAAGAACGTCAGGTCGCGCTCCGCATTTTTACGTTCCCCAGAAGCTGGTTTAAGCTGTAGCAACACTCCATCCCTCCCTCTGTGAAAGAGCAGAGACGTACACTCTCGCTACACTCTGCAACAGGAGAAGGTAAAACAACAAGCCTGGTTACAGGAAAAAAAAAAAAAAAAAAAAAATGAAGAGATGACCCCTCCCTTCAACAAGAGATCGGCACGGGATAACATGACAACTTTCAGAAATATGGAACAAAAACAAAACAAAACACAAACCTGTGGGACACGACCCCTTCAGGTTTTAGTAGACGACAATTTTTGGTCTGAACTGAAAAGCATGAACCTGTTACAGATACAGAAAGTATAAAAAGACAGTAACTGTAACAAAAGGACAATGGCATTGAGGGATACTTTGTGAACTTTAACTAACTGAAAGTTTACAGTTTTACCAGCCCACCAATCAGCAAACGTTACCCTTGCATTTCCATTGGTCTCACTGACAGTGGTTATCCAACCCCAAACAGTCCCTCCCTCACTACAGTTATTAAACTGGATAAAGCCTGACTTCTTCTTTAGAGGATAACTTGAAATAAAACATTCTGCTGTTGAACATGTAGTCGCATCTAACTTTGGTTGTGAGCTTCTGTAGCAAGTTCTAGGAGTACATGTTTCTTGGCATGTGTTGGCTCTTTGGACTGTACTCCCTTTCTACCTAACCTATCCCGTAAGCTCTTCTATTTGTTTTAGGAAAGGTAATTACAGTACTGTTTGAAATCAGGACCCCCGGAAACAGGGAACCTCGAAAGCTATCGGTTTACAAAATAAAAAACATAAAAACAAACCAACAAGGGAATACCTGTGATGAAAGATGGGCAGGTTAAAGCATTATCTTAAAAATCGACTGTATTCTACATACTAATTCCATTTAGGAACCCCTGGTCTTCCACTAATCAATGTATTGTTCTTAAGAATCAAGAGGTAGCAAGGTAACAAGTCCATTCCAACAGGCTTGTTTTTTTTTTTTTTTTTTTTTTTTGTGTGTGAGGGGAGGAAAGCTTAAAACACACAAAAAATTGTAAAACAATAACGTACCTACAAAACTTGAAGCAAGTCCAGTCTACACCAAAAAAAAGCCCCCCCCCCCCCCCCCCCCCCAGACGTATCCCAAGACCATCCAGTTTAAACATTCACATAAACATTACAACACGTTCTTAATAAAACAAGTACCTCTAGGTTTAGAAGGAAATACCCCTATGAACTACAAGAAACTAAAGACCCCCAGCTCGCAAACAGAAATTCTGTTCAAGGACAAACCCCCTGTATGAAGCACGGGCAAGGTGAAAGACATTTCTTTGTTTTCTGAAATCACAACCAAGCCTCCATCTTCCCCCTACCTCCACCTGCTACGCCTTTTGTAGTAAACAAACCCAGGACAAAGATTAGGACTTGATTTCAGTCTTACGCTTAGAAACAATGTAGCCCATTTTAGACCAATTTAGTTTTGTTCCTAGCAATTGTGAACCATCTGATTTTATCTTGAATTAAGACCCATTTCTAAGAATCAGACCAAGGATAGCACCAAAAGGACCTCAATACCAAAGTTATTGTGTGAAGCAGGACCACAGAATTAAACCCCCAACATTCAATCCATGACCTCCTTCCAAAGCGGCCTCGACTCGATTTCAGAAAACAGCAGCTCTCACGGCAGGCATGGAACAAAAACGTGGTTATTTATCAAAGTGGGGGACCTTCGAAAGAACCCTTCAGAGGCTTCTTAGTTTCCCCACTGCAGATATCAGAGAAGCACATTCTCTAGAAATTCAGTTTTGTGTCTGTTGGTTTGTTACTTTGTTTAATCAAAGTCTTTGGCTTATGTTGGGGAGGTGTGCATTCGCAGGTGGCTGATCAGGTTGCGCTGCTGGGTGAATTTCCCACCACAAAGCTGACATTCATACGGTTTTTCACCTGAGTGGACTCGCATGTGCTCGGTCAGGCGGTACTGCCTGGTGAAGCGCATCCCGCATTCCTCACACGCAAAGGGCTTCAGGCCCAGGTGGCTCCTCATGTGGCGCGTCATGGTGCCCCGCTGGGTAAACATTTTCCCGCAGATGTTGCAGGGGAAAGGCCGGGTCAGCCAGTGGGTCTTCTCGTGCTGCCTCAGAGTGGCCGGATCCTTGTAGCTCTTCTCGCACACCGAACACTTGAACGGTCTTGACTCGCTGCCGAACGCCGAGCTCTGGGTGGACAGGTCTTCCGCTTCCTCCTTGATGTAGGCGCCTTCCTCTTTGATGTACAGTTCTTCCTCCGTGTGCGTCTCGACGTGAGAGTTCAGCTGCTCCGAGCTGGGGAACCCCTTCCCGCACGGGATGCACACGTACAGGTTGTCCCCGTACGCGACGGGCTCGAAGCCCTCTTGCCGGTACACGTAGTTGGCGCTGGTCTGCCCGCTCTCGCTCTCGCTGTGCCCGCTCTCCTCGCTGTTCTCCTTCCCGTTCTCCACGTCCTCCACTTTGCACTTGAAGGAGTGCTCCGAGTTGTAACCGCCGCTGGGGCCGACGATGACGCCGTTGGGCACGGTTGCTTCCTCGTCGCCTTTCCCACTGTCCAGCGCATTCTCTTTCTTGGGCCACTCTTTCTTGCGGGCTGCGTGGCGCGAGTTTTTGCGCTGCCCTGTGTCCGGCAGGGACTGGTTCTCCTCGCCCACTCCAATTTCCATTGGCTCCCCCCCTTCGAGGCTTCGAGGGTTTGTGGTGGAGTCTTCAAAAGAGGCACTGTTGGCGGTTGATGCTGTGGCGGACTGGGGGGATTCCTGGTGGTTTTCATTGGGGCTCACCTCATCCTGAGTAGTGGAGGCTGAAGGGCTCTTTTTGGACAGGTCAAGACCAAGCTCCTGATCGCTGCAGAGGTTACCATTGCTTCCATTTTTCCCATCTCCTAGATTTAGGGAGCCTTCCCGGTTGGAGCCGCCAACGTAGAGTTCGTCATCGGATAATTTGTCCTTCAAGAGATCTTCGACAAGCTGCTGTTTCTTCCCACTTTCTTTTGACCCGGAATAGCGGTTCTGAATGACTGGTGTGGAGGAGAGCCTCTGGTTCCGGAGGGGCCTCCCTGTATTTGGGGTTGTAGCCTTGGTGGGTAAGGGTTTCCCATTGCGCTTCAACTTTCTCCTGCACAGAGCGGACAGGTCGTGAAGTTGGAGGTAGCTCGCTGCAGTGAGGAGGGCATTGAAGTTGTTTTCACTAGCCTGGTCTGCTGATAACAGCTTGCCAGTGTAAATGAAATCCAGAATCTGCCGGAACACAGAGGGGTTGACCATGTCTGTGTCCAGGTTGATCAGGTTGTCGTGAAGCACAAGGGATTTGAAGTAGATGCTGCTGGCTGCCAAGATGTTCTTGT
This sequence comes from Polyodon spathula, assembly GCF_017654505.1. Classification (NCBI taxonomy): domain Eukaryota; kingdom Metazoa; phylum Chordata; class Actinopteri; order Acipenseriformes; family Polyodontidae; genus Polyodon; species Polyodon spathula. The sequence goes on along the minus strand of NC_054558.1, from coordinate 22,503,805 downwards.
GGGCTCGGAAGAGAGCATTCTCCACCACTATGATGACATCACAGAGAAACCCTTTCGCTCGCTGCTGATTTAGCTGCAGCAGCATTTGTCTGGCATGATTTGGCAGTTCCATTTCCACCTTCTCTTCTCACACCTGTACCACCTATAGAGGAAAAAACAAACATGTTTAGAGGCTTTTACCAACTTCAATTAAAAAAAAAAAAAAAATGTAATTAAAAGCGATGCAGTTTGGGCACTATATAAAATCACTGCTTACAAAAATAAGACTGCACTCTTAACTAGCCACGCAAACATTACAGCGCTCCACAGATAAGAATCAGGTTGTAACACGATTGCATCTTTACACAGAAATGTCAATTGAAAAAGTTTCCCCAATTACAACACCTAGCTGAAACACAGCATGCTCTGCCTAGTCCAGCCAGTCAAGACCCCAAAACAATTTCTACAACACCAGTGTATGAAGAAGTCCAGTCTGAAACACAAACAGACAATTAAAAAAAACTAACATTCACGCTTTGTTACGAACCACTGCACTATCAGCAACATGGATGTTACAGTCATTTATATTAAACACAACACACAACTGAAGCCCAGGAAACTGTTTACTAAGCAAGGGGGTTCCTAGAGGAAATGGAAGAGAGACTGGGCAGAGGGAACACTAGAGCTGAGCGTGATGAATAAATACAGCGTGGTACGAACAGGAAGAGATAGTATAACCACTGCCTAGGCCTCTGCTGCTCATGAACCCTGGCAACGATCCAAACATGGTCACAGATAACAGGAAGCTTCAATAGCAGTGTACTGCAATAGCTGATGAGAACACAGAGAGGCCACTCCATTAACTCTTTCCATGTGTGACCTTGGACACTTCAGCCTGCTGACAAGGGCAGGACTTTAAACTGATAAAGCGTATTCGAATAGTCCTGCCTTGGGCTTGCAGTTCTTCCACTATTGAGGATTTGGAGGTCAAACAGAACATTTCATTTGAAAAGAAAAGGCCTTATTCTTCAACACATTTGTTCCAGACAGAGTTCGGCTTCTCATATGGTGGCCGCTTCATTAGACGACGTTACAAATACTACCAAATAAACAAACTCACAACACTATTTTCCTCAGTATTAAAAACTTTAGAAAAATTTCACCCCCCTTGAAAAAAGCAAGAGAGAATGCACACCCATAACACACACACACACACACACACACACACACACAGTTTTAAAAAAAAACTTAAAAAATGGTTAATCCTTTCAAAATAAAGTAAACTCCAGCTTTCAAAACCCAGCTGCTTGTGCTGTTTTGTAATTGCTACTATCGCTTCCCAGAAAGCGCGTTTGAACTGCCTGCTGCCCTATTCATTATCTCAGTGACATGGCTGCTTGGGACAGCCTCCAGTGTGTGCATAAGAGCTGGAGACACAGGTAAGCTGGACTCTGCCTTGCCAACTCATGGTTTAAATCTTTTTAAAAACCTGGTTACAGTTTCACAGTGCTTAGCAGGGTCTGACACATTGGGGTGTACTTCATGATTTACACAGAGGTGCATTTAGTGTACATATTCAAATCTGTACAACTGGCTCACTAGTACAGTACTCTGGCATTCTTTGTCTGCTTTGTGTTCACTTTGAAACTCATCACTTTAAATAGACTGTAAAAAACACAGAGAGCCACAACAAAACAGGCTTGCAGTGGCACTTATTTAAAATGAAGGTTTTCAAACCCAGCCAGCTAACACACAGAGGACTATCTGATGTGGCCTTTGGCACCATTTCAAAGAAAATAGCGTGCATGTGTGCCTGCCTGACCCTGCAATCTTAAAAACGATACTGTCCAAGCAGCGCTTTACTAGATACGGGTAGTAATCTCTTCACTCCGTTGCTGAACACTTGAAACTAGCAAGAGATACTTCAACAGTTTATTGCAAGAGAACACTTGTTTACATTCACTCAATCAAGGCCACATGAGGAATGCTGTGTACATCTGCACACAGCCTGGCTATGACAGAACGTGGGACTGCAATAGCTGAAGAAATCTACTCATTATAACACAATGTTCTCTCTCTCACACACACACACTGCTGCCGCCAACCTAGGCACTGAATAATACCACTGCTTCTACTACACGTCTTAACTTGTACCCCCTTAAGCCCTAGAATGGAGTCTAAGGAGACTGAAGAGCTGTTCTGCCCCACAGAGCAATCGAGCAGGAGACAAGGCTTTTATTATTACAAAGCAGACTAGATAACATTACCGATAGCTTGCATACAGCGTCAAATGGAATACCTAATGAGTATGTTGACCTTTAAAAGTTTCCCAAATTACTTGTATTAAAAAAAGGTACAACAAAAAAGGCACCAAATGTTGCAGAAGGAAGAGCAAAGAAGCATTACATTGACTAAGTGGATTGAGTTTATTATAGAACGAGATGCATTTTATAAATTCAGAATAGGAACTTAGAGCAGAACTTGGGGCCTACAAGAAGAACACGTGTGTATTCAGTCACTGTACTACTGATAGTGGCAAGAGAGCAGGGTCGTGTGTCTGTGTGTGTAATGTTCTGGTATAAAGTAAACCCTTAACAAAATGAGCACAAACCCCTCTGCCAAAACAGTAGGTTGCCATGGACCCAGTGGGTATGTTCTATCCCTTTAATTAAATCAAACAACAGTAACTATTAAAATGCTTTCCCCTGTTGTCTGGGGTAATAAATGCAGCCATGCTCCCCTGGGAATGTCAAATTAGGTGCGCCTGTGTGTGCTCCGTGATCAGAAAGGGACGAAAGCTGTATTCACTCACATCAAGACTTGTTAATCTATTCCAAAAAACATGCAATTAACCTGCCTCGGCTCTTCAGCAACACCTCATCTGCAGTGAATGTTCAACTCCTTTTTAAAACAACAGCTGGAATCCCTTCAGACACATCTGTATCATACAAAGCACAATACAGGTGCCAAGTATGCTTGCTGCTTTGGGATACTTCCTTGTAACGGATGTCTGACTGAATGCGATCTGGCTATGGTGTGGATCCAGCGAGTTCTGAACCATGTCTGCAGATCCGAGTGGATTAGAGGAGCTTCACGCAACCACGGCCTGCCTTATGAACATCAGGAACAGGAAACACAATATAAATATGATGCAGACCAGTGAATTAAACCCTGCTCATGAAAAGGAGGCCAAAGTGGACGCCACTCTGCCTATAAACCAAACCCGACCAGTGGGAGGTAATGACTCCCAACTCTGAAGATCAAATCACAATTTCTCTCTTTCTTTCTGTTTAACTCCACACATTGAAGTACTAAAAATAGAGAGAGGAGATGCTTCTGTATCAAACCAATTAGTTCAGGAGTGTTCTTGAGTTACTCCTCCTAAAACCATTCCTCATACCTTTATGTTCTGAAGGATGCAGAAGCAGCAAAACTAGCCTTCAGAACTAAGACTGTAAAATCAGAACCCGACACGCACCGCTTGGAGTTTCCATAAAGCTGGACGTGAAAGGGGATTACCAGCTGTTCTAGCCTAAAGTACTGTATAGAAGTCTTTTAAATCATTAGCAATTGGTATAAGTTTCAGAAATGTACATTCGAGGCAATGGGAAAATCCCACATGGCACACAGTGGACTGCAGCATGGTAATCAATCACTGTCCCCACCCCTATCAGAAGATGTGTACACAAGTAGAGAAACACGCCCCATCAAGCAAGCACAGCCACTTCACTGTGAAATGAGGTTAGACTCTAAACAGCAGCTTCAAGATTTCATTGCAACGCATTCTTTTTCATTTCTTCGTTGTCGGGCACCCTCAAGGCACTGTACCTGGACAGGACGAAACTCGACTCGATTGGAAATGGCTGAGAGCAAGCTTACAGTGTTATCACTGTATGACAGGGAAGCAGGCTGACCCATTGCCCAGGGAAAGGAATTCCACTCACAACTGGGCTGCACAGCAAGAAAAGGTCATAGTGCCGCAGTCTTCGGACGAGCAGAACAGAGACGCCGTCAGTATCGAGGAAAAGCCCGACACACACAAGACAAGTTAGTGAGCTACCTGGGTGCTGATCCACACACTATCCCCAGCAAGCTGAAGTAGCATGGAAGTCAAGTCTATTCTTTATTTTATTTCAGCAGTCTAGCGATCCAGACCGTATTGCTGTAGCACAAATGAACAGGTTTGCCCCAAGAGAAAAAAAAAAGAACTTCTGAAGTGTAAATAAACCAAATTACTTAAATGCACCCCCTCCCTGCTCCAGATCAGTGTTGCACCAGTATCGCCACACGCAGCCTGCCTGCAGAGACACGCTAACCCAGGATCATGCTTGCAGCACGTCACATGCAGAGTTAAGCGCTGAAGAATGTGACAAGAATAGAACAGCTACGTCAAAGAATATAAAAATACAAAGAACAGAAGCGCCCTGCCCAACACAAACTAAATAAAATCCATCTTGTGATCTGTGACACACGCACTGCAGCCTGCAAGCCAGCAAACATTCTGTACGAGAGAGCTTGCTTAGGGATTGTTCAAATGTGTTTATAGGGCCTCTTACATAAGATGTCTTGCTTAAAATTTTTTTTTTTTTTTTCATCCAATTGCTATGCATACAGTTGATTTGGTTTGTCTATTTGCTTATGTCTGGTTTACTTATGTTTTTGAACTGCCTTTTCAAACTATAGTTAAAACGACAGAAACAGTAAATAAAGTAAGACAGACTAGCGCACACACTTGCACCGCTTCACTGGATCTTTGTAATCAACAAAGGGGAGCTACTGTGCTCTAAAACAAGACTATACTAAACAGTGATCTTGTTCTTCAATTGTTCTCTCAATTTATAAACAAACAGACCAATGCTCCTTGGGTTGCTTCTTTAAAACCATGCCATTTCCAAATTACATCTTACAGGGTTATTGTGAAAGACTTCACTTGTATCAAAAGTTCGATTGCTCTTTTTATGCCAACCCAGAAACAGAAGCGGATTTTTTAAAAACGCACTTTCATGCAGTTTTATTAATTGCAAAAATAAAATAAAAAACTAAACTTTGCACAGTCCCTAGACAAACAAACCAGACAGCTAAGCTGTTCACCAGTCACAAAACAGACACGTTACTACACAAAACAAAAAGGTTTCCACACTACCTTTTCTAAACCACAAAGGTCTCTCCACCATGACAGCCTCTCTCCACACAGGCTACAGACTGCCCAGAACAAACATTTGATCCTGTTTAAAATCTGCTACAGGCAGGTGACAATTCATTTAACATGAATAATTACTCCTGTGGCTGTGTGAACACAGCCACACCCCCACATTTCGGGCATGAACAAAAATTAACCCTTTCCCTACCAACCCCCAACACAATCCTTTCAGACAGTGATTCGCTCTGCCACAACACATACATGAACACAAGCAAGTGCTGTTGAGTTACCGGTAGCTTCCGGTTTACAAAGGTCAAACCCTAATCTGTGTGCAAACCAGCAGTGATGCAACGCAAAGAGGAACACAAGAAGACTGAAGCTTCCCTGCAATAGAAAAGCTCTCGTGTATGTGAAACCAGCCTTCCACTAAACACCTCACCCAGCTCACCACACCTCAGGGTTAACAGGGAGGGGAATGTGATGGCCTTTACATACCGAGCTAGACACAGTATGCACCGTCCACATAGACTCGAATGTCTGCTCTTCCTGAACCTGCATAAAATCAGTTTTAAATGAAATGGTTCCAAATAGTAGGAGAAAAGTAGAGAAACATCACTTCTGCAAATATGCTCTTTTATCAAAAAGATCAACCCGCAGAACAGTGTGTATTAAATAAGCCGATCCCTCCCAGGTGCATTTCTCTTTATTGTGCTGCCTGCATACATCTCAAGGGGCCATGAAGTTAAACTAACATACCTTTTGGCACCCGAGGATTGAGGCCAACAATGACTGAAACTTCTGTCCATAAAGTGCATTTCCTGAGGTCTCGTTTGGTCGCTGCCGACCTAGAAAACAAATTACATCAAGCCCTGCGAAGGTCAGGCACAGAAATTCAATTCAACCAGAATACAACTCCCATTAGGATTGAAACCTCTCCCAAGCAAACCACTGATTATGCAAGGGAAACATACCATACAGATTGATTGATATAATCCAGTTCAGTATACCAAAACAGGACAGTCACCACCTTTCATCTCAGAGTGAAAGAATTGCTTCAGCTCACTGCATTTCAAACTGTATGTTGCTTTAACCCGGTCAGTAGAACAGGCTGAACCTCAACCCAGTACTGAGTGACACACAACAAGAATACTCAACATGTGGTACCACGACAGGATCAATAGACTCACACTTCACGAGGGGTTTCTAATGGTGTTCCTTGGTACAGCCTCCATACCCACTGTGATCCCAGACTCCGACTCTGTTCTGCACTCCTGCTCACTGTTATATACCAGGAATGCCCACACCACCCCCTTAGAAAGCACAGGGCGCCCCACACAATGAAGCTGAAGGGTTCTGCAAAGCAAAGCAAACAAGCAGCCGTTTCAATATGCAAAGGAAAACAACATGCTGTAAACACACAGAGTCTCCGAAATGTTTCCAGCAACCCCTCCTGCCCTCTACAAGATTCTTCCTGAAGAAAAGAACGGATCAAAGCAGATTCACACAGTGAGGTTTTACCACACAATGGATCAGATGCCAGTGACAAGTTAGAACTGGCCCATTCAGCTCAACTTGGCACACAGCACCCACTGGTCAGATTTAAAAAACTAAATAAATAAATAAAAAAGGGAGAGAATCTATTAAACTTCAAGCCCCGTTTTTAAAGCGAGTTTAAAAGGAAGCTCTGCACTGTCTTTAAATCACTGCATTGTTAAACATACAAAGTAACGCAAGCATAGCTGCCAGACCAGCTCTAATTGAATTGCCAGTGCTGCTGTTTACTGTGGTGCACTTTGAAAGATCTGTATGAGAGCCTGACCGCACACTCTAATGCTCCGCTTCTGTGCTGCTAACTGCAGCGAGCGCTTCAAAGAAAGCTGTGGTGGCGGGTTTGTCTGGTTTGTTTTGACCGGTTTGCTGGTTGATTAAAAGGTTAAAGGCTACATCTTATGAAGCAGCGTTCCTTTGCAAAAACAAGTCATTTCTACACCCGGGCTAGGACCAGCAAATACTTGAAGCGCTCAGATCTATCAGTCAGATTGGTTACTCCATTCATAACTTAAAAATGCATCAAAATCACAAGGTCTTAATAAAACCATGCAAGAGTACAGTCTGCTGCACTGAAAAGCCAACCACGTTTTACACACTCACCTGTTTTTATTTCTCATAGTATGATCTCAGATCACATCCTCTCGTTCAGTCAGAGAATGCCTCACATCACATTGTTTGCATGAGTAGATGAACGCTGCACTGGTTTCAGCAATGAGATAGATATAAAAGCAGGAGAAAAAGGGCAGTATTTTCTATACTAATAGAGCCCATTTCAAACCCAATAAACATACCAGTTGTGTATTCTTAAGTTTACTGTCAGTGGGCAGTTTCAAGATGTGCTATTACATGCAAAGAAAATGTAGCTTCCCATTAAACAAACAATGCTAAAAACAAGTTAGATTGTGTGGCAGTGCAGCAGTCACACAGCGCCTAGATCCTCGTACTAAAGGACCCCCCTGCCGGAGTCTGCATTTCTTGGTTTTCCTGGCTTCCCTTCACATCCGACGTGCTGGTCTTCTCTCCTGCACTCCCACCACCTCTGTAAACTTGAGTCACACGTCAAGAAGGAAAAGCAGTACGATCTGTTTTAAGTAACATTCCCCAGCAACTTGTACCTTACTTGTATGTACTGCAGACAACAATCTAGCTATCTATCTATCTATCTTCTATTGTATTCCCTTTTCCTAGTTCAACTCCATCGGTCACCTGGATTCAACTTGATAAGCAACAGGTACAGCAAGCTCCACTCATTAATACATGCAGATTGGGAAGTCACAGCTCAAACGGGATAAACACATTATTACTGGATTAACTTGGATGCTACAGATACTGTTCCAACTCATCCACTTGTCCACTGACAGGAAAGCACCCTGTAAATGGATAAGTAAGCTCCAGAGAGGTCCAGCTGCTGTTCTTCATGAACAGGACTGGTGAATAGGGGTTTAGGGGAGGGGGGGGGGCGAACCGACAGCCTGCAGTTGCATTAATAGAGTTCCAAAATAAAGAAAAAGGAATGAGTCACAAAACATAAAAGGAAATGTGCCATTTTCTTTGAAGTCTAGTTTTGAGGCAGGGATGTGTACAGCTCATGCCACAGACTCTACACCACCTCTTTCAGTAATGCCAGCGCCTGGTTATAGTCATTTGCTTTCATCTCATCTAGTCTGACAACACAGAGCCACAAATCTGACCACATGAAACCCAGGTGGCGAGAAAGTCAGGCATTCAAACTAAACCAGAGAGTGAACGTCTGCAGTACAGAGAGACAGGACTACAGAGCAGTGATAAAAGACCTGCGATACAAACATGATTTACAGAGCAGCAATACAAGACCTGCAATAAAGAGACATGACCACAGAGCAGCGATACAAGACCTGCAATACAGACAGGAACTACAGAGCAGCAATTCTGCACACCTTCAATAACAAAAACCAAACAAATCTATACGGGAGAAAGACGAAAGCCATTCTCTTCTGTGTGCACAACGGGTCCTTTTACACGCACATTTCAATCAAACAACGTGCATGCAAAAAATACTGTGACGATGTAAAGTATAAAGTCTGATCTGGCATTGACTTTCACAAGGTACAAAGTTCCATGAGTTCCAGTATCCTTCTAAATACTGTGCAAACCTTACTGTAAAATATAAAAAACTAAAATATAAAGGAGGCTGCTAAATGCTAAATCAAGTCTCCCTTTTTCATAGAAAACGCGTGCAACCCATTAAACTAACAAACTAAACTATGTAAGCCAGACATAGTCATACTAACATTAAGGACTGTAATATAAACAAGGGAAACAGAAAAAGAATGAATAGATGTGTTACTAACCGTGGTATAAGTGGACTGACTACAACGAAATAAATAACTTGTCATCCAAACTGAATATTTTTTGACACTTTACCATATCTACTGCAAATCTAGTACTGAATGGATCCTGAATTACACAACCGACTGCATCCCTAAGAGATGCATGTGCATGCAAGAGGGTATAGTCCATTCTCACCGTTTCATTTTCATGCATTATGGATTTCCTTAGACAACCCTAACAGTGGCTACATAGTGTATTAAAGAAAAAAAAATGGTTTAGCATAGCACAGAAAAACACATCAAGCACAGTAAACGTGCACACAAGCAAACAAGCAATCCCGAAATCGTGGCAGCCGAAAAATTAACATGTAGCTATACATGTAACGGTGAAAAATGACTGAGGTTTGAATTTATTCTTGCGTAATAAAAGAAAAATAAAGGGGTTGTAGTTCCTGAATCGGCAATCAATTGAGATGATTAGTCAGTCGTTTACATTCCAGTGTTAGCATAATTACAGCGTTTGCTAATCAATACAAGCAATGCAGTTCCCTCAACGGCCCTGCGTTGCCCGTGATTAGGACTGGAAGTGCACAAGTATGGAAGGTTTTAAAATGGATCTGCAAAACTGGGAGAGAAAACACAGTGTTAAAGAAAAGGAACGGAATGCAGAACAAAGTACAGAGTGCTTGTTTAAATATGAGTAGGCTGTAATGAGTAGAATGCTTGTGCTGTGAAAGAATAAACATGAGAAAGACATTCAGTTTCAGAATGAAATAAAGACATCCATCATTAAAAGGAAGTGTCCTTGAGACCCGAGCCTGCGGGTCTCAATTAAAATCCCTTCTGCACGCAACAGGCTAGAATGAAATCCTGTGTATACAAGCAGCTGTGCAGCTCTGTACTGTCGCTCTCAGTCTCTTGTACGATGCAGGCGGCTGTGCAGCTCTGTACAGTAGCACTCAGTCTCTTGTACGATGCAAGCGGCTGTGTGGCTCTGTACAGTAGCACTCAGTCTCTTGTACGATGCAAGCGGCTGTGCAGCTCTGTACTGTAGCACTCAGTCTCTTGTACGACGCAAGCGGCTGTGCAGCTCTGTACAGTAGCACTCAGTCTCTTGTACAATGCAGGCAGCTGTGTGGCTCTGTACAGTAGCACTCAGTCTCTTGTACAATGCAGGCGGCTGTGCAGCTCTGTACTGTAGCACTCAGTCTTGTACGATGCAAGCGGCTGTGCAGCTCTGTACTGTAGCACTCAGTCTCTTGTACGATGCAAGCGGCTGTGCAGCTCTGTACTGTAGCACTCAGTCTCTTGTACGATGCAAGCGGCTGTGCGGCTCTGTACTGTAGCATTCAGTCTCTTGTATGATGCAAGCGGCTGTGCAGCTCTGTACTGTAGCACTCAGTCTCTTGTACGATGCAAGCGGCTGTGCGGCTCTGTACAGTAGCACTCAGTCTTGTACGATGCAAGCGGCTGTGCAGCTCTGTACAGTAGCACTCAGTCTCTTGTACGATGCAAGCGGCTGTGCAGCTCTGTACTGTAGCACTCAGTCTTGTACGATGCAAGCGGCTGTGCAGCTCTGTACTGTAGCACTCAGTCTCTTGTACGATGCAAGCGGCTGTGCAGCTCTGTACTGTAGCATTCAGTCTCTTGTACGATGCAAGCGGCTGTGCAGCTCTGTACTGTAGCATTCAGTCTCTTGTATGATGCAAGCGGCTGTGCAGCTCTGTACTGTAGCACTGTCTCTTGTATGATGCAAGCGGCTGTGCGGCTCTGTACTGTAGCACTCAGTCTCTTGTATGATGCAAGCGGCTGTGCAGCTCTGTACTGTAGCACTGTCTCTTGTACGATGCAAGCGGCTGTGCGGCTCTGTACAGTAGCACTCAGTCTTGTACGATGCAAGCGGCTGTGCAGCTCTGTACTGTAGCATTCAGTCTCTTGTATGATGCAAGCGGCTGTGCGGCTCTGTACAGTAGCACTCAGTCTTGTACGATGCAAGCGGCTGTGCAGCTCTGTACTGTAGCACTCAGTCTCTTGTACGATGCAAGCGGCTGTGCGGCTCTGTACAGTAGCACTCAGTCTTGTACGATGCAAGCGGCTGTGCAGCTCTGTACTGTAGCACTCAGTCTCTTGTACGATGCAAGCGGCTGTGCAGCTCTGTACTGTAGCATTCAGTCTCTTGTACGATGCAAGCGGCTGTGCAGCTCTGTACTGTAGCATTCAGTCTCTTGTATGATGCAAGCGGCTGTGCAGCTCTGTACTGTAGCACTGTCTCTTGTATGATGCAAGCGGCTGTGCGGCTCTGTACAGTAGCACTCAGTCTCTTGTACGATGCAAGCGGCTGTGCAGCTCTGTACAATAGCACTCAGTCTTGTACGATGCAAGCGGCTGTGCAGCTCTGTACTGTAGCACTCAGTCTCTTGTACGATGCAAGCGGCTGTGCAGCTCTGTACTGTAGCACTCAGTCTCTTGTACGATGCAAGCGGCTGTGCAGCTCTGTACAGTAGCACTCAGTCTCTTGTACGATGCAAGCGGCTGTGCGGCTCTGTACAGTAGCACTCAGTCTCTTGTACGATGCAAGCGGCTGTGCAGCTCTGTACTGTAGCACTCAGTCTCTTGTACGATGCAAGCGGCTGTGCAGCTCTGTACTGTAGCACTCAGTCTCTTGTACGATGCAAGCGGCTGTGCAGCTCTGTACAGTAGCACTCAGTCTCTTGTACGATGCAAGCGGCTGTGCAGCTCTGTACAGTAGCACTCAGTCTCTTGTACGACGCAAGCGGCTGTGCGGCTCTGTACAGTAGCACTCAGTCTCTTGTATGATTCCACTTTTCTATATAATTGCACCGTTTCTGAACCCATCCTCCTCATCCACATGCCTGTCAATACAACAGTACAAGTCCTATTCCTTCAATGAGTGTATTAACAAGCAGGACACAACCAACCCGACTGGTCCACAGTAGCAAAGCACTTACCACAGCTCCAAAACATGTAACAGAATACTAATGAAAAGGTTCCTACATACAGATCCCTTGTATTATAATATAAGAAGCAACAGCAAACCTTTTAATGTGTCCCATCTATATCTAGATACACACACAATATAAAATAAGAACTCGGGCAGTTAGAAGCAGGACTTCACTTGATCCCAAATCGGTGCATTTTCAGGGACATTGTTACCTGCTGCAAGTGGACTTTAAATTGAAATTGCACTGAAGACACGGTGCGCACAGCGATAGAAACGTGCGCAACTGTATTTAAATAAACAAATACAACAAAAAAGAAATCTACTTGCTAATGATATTCATCAGTCAGAACATTGATCAGCATATATATGCCTGGCGTTAGCCAAATAAGTGAATTGAATTGCAAATTGCAAAGTTAAAATGACATAAAAAATGTTAATATCACAGGCATGCACTTCGTTACTTATCTTCGCAATGATCACATGACAGATTCACTAAGACTGCGTCCCATTAAGGAACACGATCCCCACCCCACTGGCCTCCCTGACCTCTCTGGAATGAACACCGACCGCAAGCCAACAGGTTTGAGAGGAACATCACCTGAAGGTAAATATGCACCAGTGTGCCTTTGTTTCAATCACATGCATCGATACCTTCTGTACCTGGAGCGTAATGATTAACAGCACCCTACAGAGAGCTGGGCTACTAAAGGAGGGCTTTCTACAAATATCCACTCCTGGAGGAGCAGGTCTGCCCACGTTTCTCCCTGTGCAGGGTCTGAACTTTAGCCTAGACCTTCTTGAACCTTGCTAGACAGCCTCTCCTAGGGGCTGGGGGTTGTTCATTATGTCATAATAAATTTACCAATGCCAGACTTATGTTTTCAGAGCTGTGACCAGGAGTCCGTTTACACAGATGTATTTATTAGCTTATTTATAGAAACTAGATTTGTGAAGCAGCCATTGCAAAAGGTGGAATGGATAAAAAATATCAGACAAATCAAACAAAACGATCACATAAAAATCTTCTAATGTTTCCTTACTAAAGGCCTCTACACAACGGACGCGATGCGACAAGCGCACCACCACTGAAAAAATAAAACATGCATTTTCGATATAAGCCGTTCACACTGCCTGCGACGCGAGGGGCGACACTGAATCGATCCGAAAAAAACAGGCATGGTGATTTTGTCGCACGGCAGCTAGGGAACTGACCAATGAGGAACAGCTTCCATTCAGTAAACTATGCTGGAAGAATAGATCATTCTTGCTGTATTAAAATACCCAGGGCTGTACAATAAAGCACACAAAAATGATAAAAATACAGCAATCAGTGGTGTAGTCCTAAAGCACCAGAACATTGATTTTTCTCAAACTAATTGTAAGAATTCACGTTTTATTTGTACATTGAACTGGAGGTAACATTTAATAGAGTTTTAGCCTACTCCCCGTGCTGCCAGAATGGCGTGTTTCCCTCCTAAGTCTAGCTAGGTAAGGAGCTCTTTGATACAGTTTCTTTTCATGTCAGAAATGTAGGTGTCCCTTAACCCAAAGAGGAATCTCAAGTCTTGATCCAACCACAACAGGGACGCTTGGAAACAGTCTGCACAAAACAGCTCCTTCCCGGATTCAAACACACAGGATCTACACGCACACACAAGCGGGCTGTACATTCTTTGTGCATTGAAGTGTGGTGGTGTTGGTTTTGTTAAATCCTTGGCATGACAGTTACAACCCCCCCTCCCATGGGATTCTGCCTCCCCTTCCCCTCCAATGTGTTTCACGCTTATCCTCCTCAAGCAGAAAACAGCGGCACAGTAAAACTGGTTTCTGAGACTGCGTACCGGAGGCCTTCACAAGACTGCACTTGTTGTTTTTTTTCCCCAGATTTTTTTTTTCTTTTTAACTACAGAAACTAAAATAGGTACAGTATACATGCCAACATGGATGAGCAAATCACCTCTAGAAACACCTTCACAGGAGAGGCTCTGCCTATGGGAATACTTACAGAAACCCCCCATATCCCTGCTCTTATAGATGGACCACAGTTAGCAATGAGAGGATCCATGCTTTTGATTTTGCCCTGTATTCTGTACAGCAATGGCCCGTGCTTTGCATTGTGTATATGTTTACAATATCTATATTGTGCACTATGTATACAAACCTTAATGTTTTGGTCCAGTGGGTTATCAGCCTAACCAGGGCATCAACAAAACTTGCCAAGCCTTCTCTAACTGAAATGCCTTGTACCTTCACACCACCCCCCTGAGGTCCCAGTCTGCATTAGTCACAAGATTTCACTGCAGAAGCACACAAAACCAATACTTGTCATGGGAAAACATGTGCTCTTACACACACAAACATAGCATTTCTAAAATACAAATAGTGATGCAGTCGCCTGGACGTTTACAGCATATCGTTACAGTGAGCACATCGGAGGAACAGCTACCATTCAAAAGAGGTGTGTATAAAATACCGCTGTGTAACAGTGCTGTTAATTCGAGTTCACAACAGCTACTCTGCGTTTGTTTTTACTGGTGCAACGAAAGATGCGAGTCCGTCCGAGCGGTACTCGAAGCAGATGATTGGGACAACAAGGCTAAGGATCCGCCCGCACCAATCTGATAAGAATCCGGTTTGTGCACATAAAACAAACCACTTCAAAACAACCCCACCACAAAACCTTTCAAAAATAAATATATATTAAAAAGTTACAATTCCGTTTCGTAAAAACACACACACACATGTACATCAATGCATTACCTGATTCAACGAATGGAGCCCATAGCAGTTTTTTTGTAATTGAATTATCCAATTTAAAAAGCCAGCGTCGACTGTATCAATTGATTAATGTTTTCTGTACATTTGTGCAAAAAAAATTATACTATATCGATGCTCATTGAAAAACAATTAAACAGTTCAGTTTAAAGATACAGTATAACGAACACTTGCTAAAAAAAAAAAAAAAAAAAAAACACACTAGCCGCCCCTTTCGGATCACAGACAACGAAGAAACCCCCCTGCTTGAAAGCTACAGCCGACTCGTTTATTACAGAGCGATATCGGCACACTTCACCTTTTCCATTTGTTTCCCCCTCAACAAACTTCACATCATCAAAAACTATTTTTTTTTTTTTTTTTTTTTTTTTTTTTTTTAACAAAGAACTCGGATACATTGAACGTATCGAAGCCCAGCCGCCTCTGAATCGCTAGCTTTGCTGGTTAAAGACGCAAATGCACTGGCCGCATCTTGCCAAGCTGGTATTGCAGCTTTCCTTGCAGGAGTAGGCATTGCTCAGGAGAAACCCTTTTCGTTGGCACGCTATTACGTGAATCTCAAACCATTTTTTTTTCCGGTAAACAACGCGGAGCCCCCGCAGCATCTGCAGAGCGCACACACCGGCAGTCCCGCTGATCTGCGGATAGAAACTGTAATACAAATGCGATACCTCTTAATGCATCGGCAGCAGCGTTCACTATTAAACCACCCTCTCTCTCCACAGCCTTCCCAGCGCCATCTTGCAAGCTTGTGACGTTTAGATCCCACCTCTCACCCAAATTTGAATAGAAGCCAACCGAAAAAAAGCAGAAAAAAACAGCAGCCCCTCTGCCAGCTCACAAACATTTGATCCGGTCCCTGGCAGCTATTTTGTAACCTATTTCTCACGCTGAGCCACAATCTTATAATTTCATTTCATATGACGATTTACAACAGCAAGAATATATATATATATATATATATATATTATATATATATAATATATATATATATATATATATATATAAATAAATTTTTCCCTAACTGATTGACAAAAAATTTAAAAATTTTAACAAAACAACTGATGTTGCAATAATCAGGCTTTCTACCTGTTTTTATTATTATTATTATTATTATTATTATTATTATTATTATTATTATTGTTGTTGTTGTTGTTGTTGTTGTCTGACTGTTTTCCAGACTCTCTTTAAAATAAATAAATAAATATTAAGGTTTCAGATTTCAAACTAAAATGAATTTGTAACAGTTTCCTTACAATTCTCCAGCCTAGGATGTCAGAATGAATGTTAACGCACGAACTCCTTGCAGGTTGCTTCGTCCCAATGTGCTGTTAGAACAATAGCTTTCAGTGGCCTGTTATTCTGTGCGTCTTGCTGTGCTTTGCTGTGTAAACTGTCCAGCCTGTGCACTCGTACATCACTCGAGAAAAACATTTAGTGCAACAATCCTAGCGAGTGGCTTTTTAAGATTTTTTATTTATTTATTTTTACCATGTGTTGTTTTCACCTTATTTATTTAATAATCTATTTAAAGGAGGTGTCTAGCTCTAACAATTAACAGAGATGCAAGGTGCCGTGTTGCATTCTGTTTCTACTCGAGTCACAAAGGAAATTGTTGCAGCCAAGGTTAGTCTATAGCTAGGCTAAAAGATTTACATTATATATATATATATATATATATATATATATATATATATATATATATATATATATATATATATATATATATACACACACACACACACCAGTGCATCCCTACACTGGGACTGACACAGTTTACACTATCGGATGAAGCTGGTTCAAACACAAGCCAGCCGTTCCGGAACCCGGAACCAATAAATACCAGCAAAGTAAACCCAGGTCCAGGGCTCCTGACTGAACAAACTGCAGATGTTGAGAAAGGAAGTGAGCTCACAAGCCAGACCTCCTCCCCCACTATCCAGGGCTGGCCTCTAGTCTACTAGGCTGTGCCTCTTGATAACCTCCCAGGTCTTGTTCGTGCTATCTTTCTCTTGACTCCCTTGGCCTCTTTCGGCGTTAACGCGTCCATTGATCGCGTCATCCAAATGTTTGCCTTGTAAATGTATTCAAGTAACTTACAATGACAGTGAAATAATATGTATCGTCTGTGTAGGATATAGAAGCACCGTCACCCTTCATCATCTGCAGTGTGAAGAATATATATATATATACACACACACACACACATTGGTAATTAGTAGAGCGCTTGCAGCCCTTAGCCTACAGTTTACTGTACATAGCTATATTACAATGTATCTTTTTATAACATGCTGTGCACCTCTGATATTTTCCTCCTTTATTGTTTTTGAATTGATCTAGATGACAGTCCTTGGATCCGGAACAGAAAACACAATACGTAAAACATAATAATAACAATAATCCTCTATTAAGGGCTGGGGGGAATTCTTATATATAATGCACACTAGATAAATACAGAATATGTAATGAAATAGTGTTTGTTTGTGTGTGTGTGTGTGTGTATATATATATATATACACACACACACACACACGCCATATTATATTATGTTGTTATAAATAAGATAACACTCATAAAGCTCTGAAGGGTTTTCCAGTATAATATGTAGCTGATGCACAACATAAAGTGTATCTATCTAAGGGCTGTTGCAGGTACACGACGCCATTGGTATTATTCAGGTATGTATCAAAGGAGTCCCCTGACACCTGCTGGTCTTTTTGTAAATTGCAGCCTTGACTACAATGTTGTACGTGCGTTGGGTTTTAGGGGTGCGTGACACACCCAGCGCTTTCTTTCAGGAACCCGCACGTTCATAAAGTCGTCATAATGCGGTACGGACCAATTGTGCGTATGATAAATACAATTGCATTCCATCAAGGAAAACTAGACATCCCGAAAGAGGACCAATAAATCAGCCCTTGCTCTTCAGCGCGGTGACTGGAAATGAAGAGACGTGTAAGGAGACTGGCGTCACGGTCAAGATAAGGCCAGACACCTGAACGAGTCGGGACCTCTGCTGAGAATAGAATAGAAAAGTCAAGATCCAAAAATCCACGGACACGCGGCACTGCATACTGGAGATCGGGTGGTTACATTAATAAAAGCACGTTTGATACTTTAAAAAATATATACAAATAAACAAAGGTTTGGAACCATATTACCCTTGTAATTAAAGCACATATATCATGCAGTCTTAGGATAGATTGCTTCTACCTTTCCTGGTAGCCTAACGCATATAGAGCATCACTCAGCTGCCTCTTCCACAATCGCACTTCCAAACTTTAAGAAACGCGGCTTTCAGAGGGGCACGCCCAGACAAATACAGCACCGGGCTGACAGCGCCCTTTATTATCGGAAAAATTAAAAAAAGAATCGGTGGCGGTGTTTTCAAAAGTATACAAAGTGAACGTCGACAAATTGCAAATCTGTAGTTGCAGGAGAATTAGTAACCAACCTAACCAAAATAAACCCGCTTGCTGCTCATATATGTAAACGAACCTGTTTTCAGTTCTCACCAAGTGTGTTATCAAGATGGGGATTAAAGCAGAGCCGTTCGCCGTGACGATTGCAGTAGCTAAGGCGAAATGCATGAGAAGCAACAAGACATCGCTGAATCTATCTGACGGGACCGCCAGCGGAGTGCCCATATCTCCCACCTCTATTGCTGTTCGGTCGTAGTTTTTACAGCATGCGAGTAAGCGCGCATGTTCTACCAACCAGTGAGAGATTCCCAGAATGTACCAAGAAGTAGTTCACCTCCGGGATACCTCGCCGTGTAAACAATCGCAAGACATGAATTAAAGGGAATCCACCGGGATTCATTGTGTGTACAGGCTGTGAAACGAGGGCATGATGCAGCATCGTGTCACTAGAAAAGCGAGCCCACCAAGAAATGCGTAACCAACTTTTACTGCGTTACTTATGGCTTAATGTTCTAGGAAATATGAAAGGTTTTATTTTTTCTTTGGTGGTGTATGACCTCCAGGGTTTAATCAAACAGCGGGTGGCATTGGCATTTCTGTTTATCTTATAGTCACCAGCTTCATTAACACCCTTGTCTTCGGGTGCAGTGATGTGCAGTTACAGCTTGATTGTGAGCACAGTCCCTGGAGTCTAATAAGGGCTCGATTTCTCATTGTGGTCAAATTAGCCAACCTAATACATTGGAGAAAACACGGGCCTGCGATTCGATTAGAGGCTACATAGCGAGACTCGGCGACAGATCAAATTGCCGCTATACCAGTTGGGTATGGTAAGTAACCGAGCCGCTCAGAGCGACGATTTTTCCGGTCACAGGGTGTCAAAGAATACCCTTGAAAAGCTCCAGTATGTCCAGAATTCTGCAGCTAGGATGCTGAAGAGGTCTCGCTCTGGTGGTCGCATAGCCCCCATACTGAAATCATTACACTGGTTACCGGTCAAATACTGCATTGACTACTAAACACTGCTGCTGACTTTCAAAGCCAATAGAGGTACCTCTCCCTCTTACATTTCTGAGTTAGTTACCACCTACACTCCTAGTCGTGCTTTGCATCCTCCGATGCCAGCCTTATGGTTGTTCCCCTGGCTAAACTGCGTACAATGGGTGACAGGGCTTCTTCCTCCTATGCTCCTAAACTGTGGAACACACTTCCTTCTGAGAGCCGTGATTCTGAGTCTCTGTCTATTTTTAAATCCCGCCTCAAAACTCATTTGTTTAAATTGGCATTCTTATGACTTTTACTGTCATTGCATTTTTAATTCCAACTGTTTTAATATATTTTGTATGTTTTTTTTTTTTTTTTTTTCTGTTTTACTTTTGTTAAGCGCTTTGTGATATTTATTTATGAAAGGTGCTTTATAAAATATTATTATTATTATTATTATTATTATTATTATTTATTATTATTATTATTATTATTATTATTATTATTATATTATTATTAATGGACATCAGATATAGCAGCCGCCAGAGGGCGCTAAAAAGAGGTGTTGAAATAATAGTAAAAATGACTTTAATAGTAACAGTTAGGTTTGGGGGTTGAGATTAGGTTTGGGGGTTGAGATTAGGTTAGTTCTAGACATTAGGGTTAGGGGTAGGGGGTATATTTAGGGGTTAGAAAGCTAGTAGGTCCCTACGGGTGATTTTTGCTTGATAACGTCCCATTCAATCGATTGATCTCAATCAGATCGACTGCCTGATCAGTTATTAGATATGCACAATAATAATAATAATAATAATAATAATAATAATAATAATAATAATAATAATAATAATAATAATAATAATAATAATTTACATAAGGGATATTACACTGTTAAACATAAATCATATTGGTGTTTATTTACTTTTTCTGAGAATGTACACAAAAATAAACACATTTCATTAAAAGGCAAAATGAGTTACAAAAAAGACTCGCTAATAGCACGGGTAATAAATAAAAAACACTACATGCAAAAATGAATCCAAAACTCCATACATACGTACACGCATGCGCACATACACGCACACAAGCATGCACACAGTATTGAAGAAAATCAGTAGACGACATGAAAGAGTTCAACTATATCACATGTCTTTAGTTTTCCATTTTCACAGCCTAGGCGTGCAGATTCTGGGAGGAATCCCGTGTGCAGTGCGGGCAGCCAGCGCTCTGTGAAAGACAGACACGATCTCGTAATTGCGCTCCAGTGATTTGAACTCTCCAGGCGTTGATTGCCAGGTGCTGTCCAAAAGTGGAGGCATATACTTCACACTTGTGATTGGCCCCTCAGTTTTATAAGGAGCTGCAGGGGAGCGGGTGCTTTACCTCGCTGCAGAGAAGACAGTAAGAGGCACAATGGCGCTTTCGCTGGTGGTTCCTCTAGATGGTTTCGGTAACGTGCTGCTTTTCCTCTTTAATATTTTCCTGGCTACTGGAATGGTATTTTTAAACACTTCGGTATTCATATCTATTGCGATGAGCAAGTCAATAAGAAACGAGAATCGTTTTCTGTACATGCTAAGTACTTGTACAAGCGACATCTGTTCAGGATTTACTTACTATTACGCTGGCGTTCTTGATATCCAAGACAACTATTCATCTCCTAATAGAACGTATTACATAGGGCCTACGTTTCTTGGACTGTCCTACATGGCTACTCTGGCCGCTCAAGCAGATAGATACCACGCAGTCATTTCACCTTTTAAATACTCGCAAAGAATGACTCGAAACCGGACTGCTGTTGTTATCTTGCTGTTCTGGGTGTATGCTTTCTTCATCGTCGGTGTGAATAACCTGGTTCCGATCGGAACTGCTAGTAAAATCACCGGTATAGGTACCTTTGTGGCTAACTTGTTCACAGTTATAATCATGATATGTCTCAACATAAAACTGTTCGTTATAGCCAAGTTTCACCTTGAAAGGGAACCCCCTTCGGCCGAGAGAGAAAGCAAGCGAGCTTCCATATATCTCATTGTTGTGGTGGCTGTTTTTTTCCTTATTGCATGGCTACCTATATTCATCCACATAATCATATGCAACATTTCTGGAACCAGATGTTACGCTTTTAAGAACGAAGGGACTGATCCCCTTCGAACTCTGCCGCGAGTGAACGCTCTGATCACTCCGGTCCTGTACATTAGAGGCTGTGCTTCGTTAAGAGCGACGCTGTTCAGCAAGGTGTGGAAACCGTGCTGTAAATATCGGAGGTAAGACACGCTCATTGAGTTGCATTGGGGTCGTTTGTCTTCCCTTGACGTTCAATTACTTTTTTTAAAATTCTGTGTTCCTGTGATTTGTTTCATTAGCCTGGTTTAAAAACGTTTACAAGCTACCATAGAAAATTAATCAAATCAGACTATAATAATAATAATAATAATAATAATAATAATAATAATAATACCTCATGAAAGCACCACTGGCAATATCAGTGCAGCCACTTCACCTGTCAAAGCCCTATACCATTCCTGCTCACATGTTTAAGAATATGTTCTAAAGTCTAAATCGTGTATATTAAATGTCTATGGGTATGCTATTTATGAATACACGATAGAACTGAGAAATTATGACACCCCGCAGCCTGCAGCATGAATCTAGTGTGTGGAGTGTCATTAAAACCTGTTATAATCTATGTGTCTCATGTCAATGCTTTTAGAAATGGATCGCTGTTAACGAAAGTATGGCAGCACAAAAAACAAAAAACCTGTATTAATTATGACATCTTTGTTTTTCTTTCCTTCTCTTTTTTTTTTCTCTGCAGAGTGAATCCGGAAACGGGGGAGCGATCATCAGTTTCCAATGATACCGCGGTTAATGTAGTATGCAAATGAAGAGCACCGAGGTGGACACGAAGTAGCGTCTAGAACCACCGTCTTACACACTTTGCAGATGCAAGTCCGCTAATGCTCTATTGTATGCCATTCCAGTCATGCCATTGTTCACCCACAAATGTTACAAATGTGTTGATCTAATCACCCCCCCCCCCCACCCCACCCCACCCCACCCCCCCCCCCCCCCCCCCCCCACACACACACACACACGTTTGTATTCCTGTATCTGTGGGGACTTCTCATTGACTCTCACTATATTTTTGTTTACTATTTCTAACTCCAGTCAGACAAAACTCCACACAGGGTGAAAGTCGACAACAAACTAAATATTTTGGCACTTTTAGTTTATTTATTTATCTGTAAAGGCGTATTTAGTTCTTTAAAAGGTGTTTTACAAAATGGGCCCACAACGTCGTTTTTTCGGGAGTTACTGTCTTTTCTCAAATTGTGTCCCCACATTGATAGTAATACCTGGCCCCCCACCCCTGCTAAAACTTTGAAGAAAAAAAAAAACAACATACCATATTACCATAAGCAAGGAAATTGAATGCGGTACAATTATGCAAGCAGCGACTGATGAGGATATAACGAAACACAACACAAACCTATATTGCAGTGCTACACTAATGATTGCACGAAGCTGGCGCTTATAACACGGAAAGAGGACTCGGGTAAATGCAGCCTATGTGTCGAGGAAAAATAAATAAAAAATAAAAAGCTTTTGACTGCATTGAAAAACAATTCCAATCACAAGATATCCGAGAAAGAAACATTAGCGTCTTCAATACATCAGTTTGCAGGGTTGCAGTCTCCCTGCGACATCTGTAAACACTTTGTCAATATGGGAGCAATGACGTGAAATGTGACTTTTCTCTGCGTGTTGAAGATTCAGATACAGCAAAGAAAACAACGAGATGTTTATTTGTGCAGTGACACTGGGCTCTAAACTCAAACGTGTAGGTATATGTATATTAATGTATGAATAAAATGTCTGAAGGTCTATATTTGAAAAAAAAAATTACACTTATTGCATTGTAACGAATTTATCACAGATGCTTCTTCATTCTGGATAGACTCAATATCCAGCTTCTATAAATATTGTATTCACATAAAAACACCCTGAGATGAAACGTGTGGGTGTTTGTTGTCAACACATGTCCCAGAAAGTGCCCGCTGCCCAGTCTTCATTATTCCACCACTAGCAGCTGGAAATACAGAATCTCATACCAGACAAATATACGAATGGCAAAACGATTGGATAGAAAAAAAAAAAAAAAAAAAAAAAAACGTTTTTATGGTATAACCTCTCTCTCTCTCTCTCTCTCTCTCTCTCTCTCTCTCTCTCTCTCTCTCTCTCTCTCTATAATAATATATCTATATATATAATATAGATATATATATATTATATCTGGACTGTATGTATATCTATTTGTAGCATAAAATATATTTTAAAAAGTCAATGTGGGTTTTAAATGAAGTTTTTAAATTATTAAAAATATATATTTGATTTTCAGGATGTTTTGCTTTTTTTCATTCTATCAACTTTCATTTTTGTAGATGGTAGTAGTTCAACCTCTTCCAGTATATAAATGTTTGTATAACAATAAGGAGCATTGGCGTACGGGCATCTTAATAAAGTTAAAATATATTTAAAAAAAAACCCTAACTGGACAGACCTACTGGCTTAAACCATTGCACTGGTGGAGAAGGGGGGGGGGGGGGGGGGGGGGGGAGGTGCGCAAGAATAACATGAAATTCCAATTAGAAGTCATTACAATGTAGTTTTTTTTTTGTTTTTTTTTAACAAATGGCACCCCAAACCACGAAGAGGTCGTTTTCAGCCGGTTCCTGTAAAAACAGGGACTATCCCAGTGATAAGCACCCTTTGGAAACAGCTGAATTGTAGTTCATCGGTTTGCTGGTCTGTTTTCGTCTTGTTTTCCTGGGAGGAAGGCAATACCTGTTAATATACATTTTGTTTTCACTGATTGAATCTTACATCTACTGATTGTACCGAAGAATATAAGGAGGAATTATCTTATTTTAATGGATTTTGTTTGAGTATCGCTTCGATTCTCTGACGAAGTGCAACAAATGTTTTCCACAAGACTGCAAATACCGACACTTAAGTAGAGACCACTATTCTGTAGCGCTGAACACTATACAATGTTACTGCTCAATGTCAATGCATACTTGATACTAAATTATATCGTTATGTACATTAATATTGTATTAAAAGTTTGCACGTCACTATACTAAAACTATTGAAACAATCGTGAATATAATTAATTTCAATTCAATGATTGTACTGTTCTCAATCATAATCTCTCCATCTAAAGAAAGAGGGACAACTATGAAGCCGTGTGTTCGTGTGTGCGTGTATGTGCGTGTGTGCATGTTTGTATGTGAACACTCGTGTTTAATTATTACGCACTCCTGTTTAAATATTACACGCATATTTACTTATTTAATGGCTCCTGTTTAGCTCTATAATATATACAGACTATTTGTTTTACTCGGTACCTTACCAAAGTGTGCGTGTGTGTGTGTGTGTGTGTGTGTGTGTGTGTGTGTGTGTGTGTTTGTGTGTGTGTGTTTACCAACGCCTTCCATATGAAATACAGCATTAAGTACGCAGGTGTCTGCACAGAGAATATACGCAATCAGCCCATCACAAACAGTAACAAACGTCATCAAGTATAATGTTAGCTATTCTAACCGACTGCATTGCTGCCTTCATGATTGCTAATACTAGCCAGCTAGAGTTAACAGTGACTTATCTTGGCTCAAGGTTGCTGTTTCTTATTTGCTAACAAACAAACATGTTGAAGATGACAGCAGCAGCTTTCAGGTTTTTTGTTGTTGTTGTTGTTGTTGTTGTTTTTAAATGCCGGTTCCGGTGCATTTTTGAATTTGTGGGTAAGGGGGGCTGTAGTAAAGGATATCCTTGAATTCGTAATTGTTAGCATTATGCTGCCCGCACACTGTAGTTAACATGAGAATCCAGAAGTCATTAATAATAAGAGTTTTTTAACTGGGTCTTGAGGGTATAGTTTAGGTGGTTCATAGTACCAGCCTAAAACATGGAAATATGGTACTAAAATACAGTATTGTTAACATCACAAAGCGGGTTTGTACTATTTCAAGACAGACGATTAGTGCCCCAGCGTGTTCAACTGTGCAAATAAATTAATACATAAATCAAATTACACCCGCAATGTGTGTGAAGTGTAGCACAGATTTACCGTATAATGCTAAATAAAGGGAAAAGGGATGGATCGAAAAAAAAAGATCTTTGTAGGTTGTGATTATGACATCATGCACCATACCACGGAACCTAGCAGCTTCTTATGAACACCAGTTAACCTTGGACTATCCCCTCAACAAGAACAGCAACCTCCAGCACTCTGCTATAAGAGGTTTTCCAAAGACGAATTTTTACATTTAGGCAAAAGGTTTTTTTCAGTCCAATATATTGACCAAACCATGTGACCTAAAGACACATGTTCAATTAACATCTACCAACTTCCTCTAAGCATCTACCATCCTAGCAATAACAATAGGCACCCCAGCCCTATAGGCATGGAAGCATAATAATAATAATAATAATAATAATAATAATAATAATAATAATAATAATAAGCCCTATTTATTATCGTGATAAAATCGTTACTTTTTAGCAATAAGATGTTCTCTTCCTTTTACCGAAAGACGTCCTCGAAAATGCTACAGCTAACTTGAACCCTGCAACTGTTGAAGAGCTGAAAACAATTAAAAAGGTCTAATTAAGCAAATTATCATTTCAATTAAGGGTTTAGTTAAGTAAGTGGGGGCTAGTTGGAATGAAAACCAGCAAGCACAGTGGGTCCCCAGGACCAGGGTTCAAAACCACTGGTTTAGAGTACTCCATCTTATTAAAGACTATGGGAAAAATTACAGTTACAGCCTACAACAAGGGCAGGCAACTCCGAGGTTTAATGACTATAATTAATTGATAAAATAGGGTACTTTAGGCCATGGTCTGCAGAGGTTAACCGTCACTAATAAAATGGTCGGATCAAATGGGCTGGGAGTTCTGAGGCTGCCTGGAATCTAGACTGGATCGTTGCCCACTCCTCCTGTGGCCTGCCTGCCATGTTATAAGGGATTCTTGGAATGTCATTACTGTACTCATGCGCAGTGATGTACTTGAGGGCAGTGAAGGCGCACAGTTCACTTAAAAGTCACCGCGGGTGCTACACACGTGTAAATCCATAGCGATTGTGCAAGTTCCTCAAATACCCCAACAAGACTATGTTCCGTGCATGTGGTGCTTTATTGTTCATAAAATATACAGCCTATTTGACCCTGTCGTTTGTAGTAAATAGATCCTTGGTTGATTTCAGGTTACCCTTCGTGGTAGTCTTCCCCACCTAAATCGTACTGAATTCAAATACCCTTCCACGCTTCCCTTGAGAGGAGAGCCAGCGGGGTGCATATGAAAGAGTCGATCTGCCGATATTCGCTGCTACTTTCAATTAAGATTCTTAAGATGTTTAGCAACGGGGTAAATAGTTGTTTGTGCAACACGTTCTTACCGAAATTTTGGTCTATGTCTACTTTCAGGTGTATCTAGACACGTTTTCCCAACCGCCTGGCACGTGCGTTATAAATAATATGTCGTAATACATCATCAGCAGTTTGTTCTACAAGCATGTAACAATAAGTTTGAAAGCACATGTTTGATTAACACACTAACTATAGTCGGGGGCCCCCCCCCCCCCCCCCCCCCCCCCCCCCCCCCCCCCCCCCCCCCCCCCCCCCCCCCCCCCCCCCCCCCCCCCCCCGCCACCCCCCCCCCCCCACCCCCCCCCCCCCCCCCCCCCCCCCCCCCCCAACCAATCGTAAAAACAAATGTTTGCGAATTAAACATAAGTTTGTGCAACATGTTTTAAACACAGTTTAAATAGTCTTATAGATCAGGTGTGCAAAGCACGGGCACACACGCACACGCACGTCTTTATATGAGATGTATGTTTAATTCTTCAGCATTTGTTCTACATTGTACACAAATATGTAAAACAGATGACAGATTTGCTCCTTAAAATAATATATTTATATGTTTTTATGTACACATAATACAAATAAGCAAGACACAGGCAGTATGGAGATTATCATCAGCGCTCAGAGGTGTGGTCCAGTATTAACTTCGTCAAACGTTCTCCCGTTTCAGGATTGATACTGTAAATAAAAAACAAAAACAAAAAAAAAACACTGTTACAGCTTCTCAGTATTAATGAATGTGTTTATTTAATCGACAGAGCCGCGCTTAAGATTTACATCGTACTGCCAAACGGACCAAGAAAGACGGCGGTCTTTGCAGTAAGCGATTCGAACTTGTCTCAAAATAACGATTGTGTATTTAATCAAACGCTAGTAAACACAACATAAAATAAAGCGCAGTGAGTGTAAAGGGTTAGACGAGACGCATCCCTGTCGTTGTTGGCGTAATAAACACGGTGATGTCAATAAGACATACACTTTTATTTTGATATTTACTAATAATAGTTCATAATAATTGCAGTCATTTAAAAAAACACAAAAAGGCATGTGGAAATATGGTACTAAAACATAGTATTGTTAACATTACAGTGGGTTTGTGCTGTTTCGAGTCATAGACAAACGATTAGTGGCCCAGTGTGTTGAACTGTGTGTAAATAAATTAATAAATAAATAGAAGTACACACGCAATGTTTGTGAAGTATAACACAGATTAACCAGAGACTTACTGTATGATGCTAAATAAAGGGAAAAGGGATGGATCTAAAAAAATAAATAAATACAGCTACCCCCATGTACCGGTAGGTGTAATAGCTTTCGAGCCCCCCTCTACTGCTACTTACCTTTCTCGCCTGTGCAGCTGCTGCGTGGTTTTCACAGAGCTGGCTTTTGCAAGCTGCGAGCACCATCTAACATACAGCACTGGCGTGATCCCAGCGCTCAACACTGGCAACAGAAATGCGGAGAGCGGCACCGTTTCGCTTCTCATCAACTCAAACGGTGCTTCTTTGAAACCCAGGACAACTGTGCAGAAAAGCTGAGGGGACCAAATGAGAAGAACCCAGGCTGAAGCCATCGTTATTAGTCTCAGAGAGTTTTTATTTGTGCTTACCCTTCTCTTTTTATTGACAAGCATAAACAGCTTGATGTTCAACACTATCATAATGAAGAACATAGTCACGTTGCAGACCGGAGCAGCTATGCATTCTATTTTCAAGACGGTACTGTGAGTTACTGTGGTCTGAAACGCGAGCACTGCTAAAGACATTATCCACAGGCAGACAACAATTAACACTGTTTTTAACTGCGTTACTCTTTGGCGGTATCTCAGGGGTTTGCTTCCAAAATGACAGCGGTCTGCCTGAGCAGCTGCAATTGTTAAATAATATATCCTTGTAAACGCATTGAATATGTTTCGCTTTGTGTTTGCAGCTAAATCAATACCGCGCAGTTCAATACAGAGGAAGCAATACCACGATGCGACAGTGCAGGTCCCGCATAAAAAGCTGCTTATCATGTACACAAATATATTTCGGTTTCGACAGTAAAAGAAGTTCCTCAAAATAACGACAAAGCCAGTCACATTTAAAAGGATAATAGCAGTAGCTAAGCTCAAGCAAGAAACGGATAGCACCGTGTCCATCACATCAAGCATCCCGAACGAAATGCTACTGTAATGGTTTGTAAAGCTATTAAATAAAAGGGGCGTGTCCGTAGGGAATTGGGGTTGAAGGGGAATAGCAAATATCTCTTGAGTAGCAATTAAAGTGCGCCTTCTGTTGAGTCTGAATTGGAATTGTTTGTAAGCAGATATAGACCACCACTGATGCATGAAATGATGACGAACAGGGTGTGTGATACCCATGCAACACGACACACTGGCGTTTATAAACAAGACGGTTGCATTGGTGACAGCGTTGAGATTATAACTTGAACAGGCTGGTCGCTTTCAACGTGGATGCTAAAATAAACTTACAACGCGTGTCTAAATGTTGCACCCTTAAAAAACCACTCAAGTCAGTTTTCTTTCTTCTCTTTGCTGCAATTGTATTTTGCCTCGGTTCCAGTTAACTTTGGAGCAGTGTCCCTTTCAGTTCGGTACAGCTTTTGCATTTTAGCTGTATTTTCTTTTCTTTGTCTTTGCAGTCTCTGTTGACACTTTATTTTACTTCAACTTCTCATCTCCGACCTTTCACCTCTTGTATATCGACATTATTCATTTCTTAAAAGCACAGTGCTTTGGAGCAGTGTCCCTTTCAGTTCGGTACAGCTTTTGCATTTTAGCTGTATTTTCTTTTCTTTGTCTTTGCAGTCTCTGTTGACACTTTATTTTACTTCAACTTCTCATCTCCGACCTTTCACCTCTTGTATATCGACATTATTCATTTCTTAAAAGCACAGTGCTCCATTACAAATGCATCTTTATATGTCTAACTAGTACTGCAAATGCAACCAAACTAGCGTAATAAAGAGTGCATGGAAGCTTGAGTGATTTTAACTATTTAAAGGACATTAAGTTTTTAACAGTAAACATTGTATTACTTGGTATTTTCTACGGCGCAACATAAACTATATGTGTATTGTAAAATAAAATGAACAATTCCTTGGAGTGTAATACGGGGATCTGCAACATGCGCACAGCAGCATGACTTAAAGAGAATAAGACTCTTGGTGATATATCAGATTGTGTTACATTATGGAGAATGGGAGATGGAAGTTGCTCTGGCCCATATACATGTTTTTTTTTTTTTTTTATGTACAGGATCAAGTGAATTTGTACAAAGCGAAGTGCAAACCGAATTTTTTTTCTGAGGTTCCCTTTCGTTGCACGGTCGCGAGCAAAACCCTAAATTAACACGCCAGCCTTGTACATAATGTGAGGTTCTACTCTTAAGGAAGCTGTTCTTAGAAGTGCCTGGTGGAAACTATGGCACACATGTAAAAGCAGGTAAGAGCCCAATATGACACCATTGGGCTTTACCAATAGTTATAAAGATGTCATCCTATATAGTGAAATATCCCCACGTTATTCTCTCGCACATTTTGCTATACCCCAATCTTATGGATATCTATAGTATATTAATATATATATATATAATATATATTAATAATATTATTTTTATATCTAATGCATGCGGTCTTTATTTTAATCTGTTGTGAAAACTAAATAAAGTTTATGAGGAAACATGCACACCTGTGATTTAAAAAACACCCTATCTGAATCAGTGAGGCCTTTGTAAACGGCTTTCTTTATTAACTTAAGGTGCGTAAAGTCCAGTCTTCCTTCTAGTCTGATTGCTATTCGCAGACAGCACTGCAACAACGTGCTCTAAATACGGGATTCATTATAACAAAATACAGGGGTTGTACAATAAGCGCCATCAAGAAAAAAAGACACATATGGCAAAGGTGCCATCTAGTGTTGTGAACGAAAATAACTTCGAGGTAGATTAAGCGATGAGAAAGTCATGTCCCGAGCCATCCAAATACAGTAAAAAACTATATATGCAACTGACATTTTAGATTACGAATGGAACTAATTAAGGTCATGTGCATTTGTCCAAACTCAAATGTCTAAAAATGAAACATACACTTCTAAGCAGGTCTGAAACAAACAGATGTTTATTTCATAGGAGGCGAAACGATGGTCCAAATCGCTCCCCTAACAAAAACATTTATGAACACGCTGCAGTAAACAAAGTTACTGAACAAACAGGACGATCATCACTAAGACTTTTTTTTTAAACTTTCGCTAATAAATTTTAGCACCTAATGCTAACTTACATTTACACAAATACACGAACGTGCACTCAGCTCATAATTAAACATTAAAAGTTACAGCTACTTTTATTCGTTTACATTGTTTTAAGAGGTAGATAAAAGCAAATCATATTGGTTATGTAGGAGGTACCTGAAGTCAAGTGCTCTTTTTTCGGTTCTATTCCTTAAATATTTTACAGATTTGCTTAAATGTACCAAAACACTGACTGCGTCTCCTTAGCAATGTTAGTCATGTTCAGTTGATCAGTGCTACAGCACCGCCTTGTTCAAACGTTCTTGGTTGTTGATCTTGGGAAGCTTCTCTCAGCTGCAGTACTGGATATTGACAAAGTGAGGAACATCTGATAATGGGACATACTTAAACACATCAAGCAAAGTGGTGACTTTTGCCAGTGTATTGATGTTCAATGATGAAACATTTATTAGCTGCATGAATTAAATCCGTGAAAGAGGTGAAGGGAACCTGTATCAGCGATGTGCTAAGGTGCGCTGTGCTAAGGTGCACAATATGCGCACAGCAGCATGACTTAAAGAGAATAAGACTCTTGGTGATATATCAGATTGTATTCCATTATGGAGAGTGGGAGATGGAAGCTGCTCTGGCCCATACACATTTGCTTATGTTCAAGTGATCAAGTGAATTTGTACAAAGCGAAATGCAAACCTTTTTCCTGAGGTTAAACTGACCTGTAAGAAATACGTTCTGTTTCCACTTCTGAGCTGAAGAAGCGAATATTAAAAGGAAAATCATACAAAGACACCATTACCACATGGGTGCCCAAATCTGGAATCCTACAAGTTGTGTAGGCATGAGTAAATAATGAACTGCTTAAGACATGGAAGGAACTTCATTGGTTCAATAAAGTAATATTGTGTATCGGTGAAGCAAAGACCTGGAGGGCTCAGTCAGCTTCTTGTGGTATGGAATTGTGAATGCAAGATTTAACACTGGAATGCCAACAACCTGCATTTCAGGACCATGGACAGCTCATCAGACAACCTGTGATTTCACAAACCCGAAGTCACTATTTCTAGTCAAACACTGGGTGGTGGGTAAAAAACACACACACACAACACACACACACACACACACACCACACACACACACACACACACTATATATATATATTATATATAAATATATATATATATATATATATATATATATATATATATATATATATATTATATATATTCCCACGCGTGATCGAAGCGCCGAATCATTTACACACAAGTTTATCAACATCCAGACACAAGCAGCTACGACTGTCCCGCTTGCAATGGAATTTGATAGCCCTGACGACTTTGTCATTTTCATTTTGAACATACTAATAGTTACCACTGTTGTTATAGTCGCTGGTTCGGCAGTTATAGCTAAACTTTGCACAAAGTCTCTTCGCACGGAAAACAGGTTCCCTTTCATGCTGAACACAAGCACAAGCGATGTGTTATCGGGTTTTGCTTGGTATTACACTGGACTGTTTGATGTGCAGGAATATTTTCCAACAAGGAATTCAACATTGAACATATTACCTTAATTTGTGGGAGTGAACGTTTTTACTGTTCTGTTCGCACAGATTGATCGATATTTAGCCATAGGTCACCCTTATGCTTATAGTCGCAACATCGCCAGGTCACTATTGGAATTTGCATTGTTTCTTGGGTTTACGTTTATTTAACAGTCCTGATTAACAATGTCATTGTTTCGGAAATAGCTGCAATAAATAAAGCATATGCTTCATTAGCTTATGCATATTCACTATCTTATGCATATGCTTCATTATCTATAAATAATGCGACTGACCCTTTCGTTGTACTGTCCCGAGTAAACCCCATTAGCACGCCAGCCTTGTACATAATGGGAAGTTCAGCTCTTAAGGAATCTGTTCTGAAAAGGAAAAGAATAATCGATTAGATTATTACATTATGAACAATACATTGCTCAGTAACAGATGAGGTCAAACGAGAGAGTACGAGAACACCACTCGATAAGGACAACATGCCCCACGTGTCAACCAGGTCCTATCCAGTTTTAAATAACTTTAGCATAACCGAGGCAGAAGCGTTTTTCTTCTTCTGGTTGCTATTCGTTATTTTTTTAGTTTAAGATCGCTATCAGGACTCTCCATCACAAGATGGGCAATAAAAACAATATGCCATCTGTACTGTAGGCTATAATATAAAACGTATAATAAAGACAAAATTTGTTTAAAATCTGTGGCTAGATTAGTTATATTTACGTTATATTTTATGGTGCTGTCAACAATTCATTTGATTTTATGAAGCTGTCAACAATTCATCTGTGAAAAAATATAACTTGGTACATTGTGGAATCTCTGTTCTATTAAACTACCGACATCTAAGTCCACAACTTCTGCTTTACTTTTCGATCTTTTTATGTTTCCAGCAGTCTGCTGTCATTGCGAAAATTTTTCTAGCGAAAAAACGTAATCAACTGTCTTTCATTCAAATGAGGTTGCTTTTACTGAAACTGAAATAATAATAATTAAAAAAAAAAAAAAAAAAAAAAAAAAACAGGCAGAAAAGGCTTTCTGAATGTTGGTTTTTCAAAACAGAAATGTAATGAATTGCCTCCCATTTATACATTGTAGTTTTACATATTGGCAAGTATTCCTTAAAAGAGGAAGCTCGGTATCTATGTGAGTTTGTAATCGATATTCTCGCATTTTCTGTAACTCGCATGCCGTCTTCTCCAAAAACTATAATCACTTTTTTGAAGAGACATGCAAAACTGTGATTATAAAAACCTAAAAGCCAATCTTATCCGAATCGGTGACGCTTGTGTAAACGGCTTTGGTTTTGTGCCCTAAATGCTGAGCACAAGCATATATATATATATATATATATATATATATATATATATATATATATATATATAAATGCTAAGATGTCTCACAATGAAAACAGGGGTTTGATAAATACTCATATAGTACAAACATTGTTTTCACTTAGCTATTTCATTTTAAGAATGAAGAACATGGGAAATATACGTGATCATTTCGTGGAATTGTAAATTAACTGTGGTTTTTGTCTTTATTTTTTCAAAAAAATTGAACCAGACTCTGGAGAACATACTCGGGAAAGTGTAAATACTGTGTCTACTACATGTAAGCATTAATGTGAATATCAAAACACTTACCAGCACTTGAACTGTTCGTGTCTTTATCTAGTGAAATCTATCTACTACTGCTGCTGCTGCTGCTGCTAATAATAATAATAATAATAATAATAATAAAATAATATAATAATAATAATAATAATAATAATAATAATACAATAATAATAATAATAATAATAATAATAATAATAATAATAATAATAATAATAATAATAATAATAATAATAATAATAATAATAATATGGTGCATATTTTCTGTATACTGCATACATCTGAAGCAATAGATTGTAGACACATGTTCTTATTTATATTGCTTCAGAATAAACTTTATGAACAATAAAAACAATAAAATGTATTTGCAAACTTTTTTTTTTTTTTTTTTTTTTTTTTTTTACTGAAACATGTATGAAAATCTCCTAAAATTTATTATTCACCTTTACATGTTCTTGCAATTGCCTGTTAAGAATCCTCACTCTGGAAAGCTGCACAATATGAGCAGCTTCTCAAAACCCACATCTGTCTTAATTTTAGATTTAATACACCCCAAAGAGTTGGGAGGAATTGGGGGCATTACAGTTGTTTTGGGATTTAATTAATTTACATACAAAGAAAATGCACATTGACTTACCTACAGTACTGATCATCCATATAAAACCTACTGGCCCATATGAATGAGTACGACAAGCTCATCTACAAGACCTGTAGTGGCAGTGAGGGCTGAATGGGAAAGGGAAAAGGGGAGGGAACTGTGATGCCCAGGCTGATATATGGTACTCCAGCTTACAGGCAGAAGCTGCCCATGCTTCAGAATAATATGATGGGTTGAAGTCCTGAGAGTCTTGTGTGGGGGTGAACCACAGGAATCCCTGTTAAGGGTCCAGTGCAATTCAACAACCTCTCAAACAAATGCAAGCATATAACACAGGCAGCTAGGGCAGAGCTGCTGTTCCGGCTTGGTTACATCAGAATGAAGGCTCTGATTCCAGCTCGGTTACATCAGAATGAAGGCTCTGATTCCAGCTCGGTTACATCAGAATGAAGGCTCTGATTCCGGCTCGGTTACATCAGAATGAAGGCTCTGATTCCAGCTCGGTTACATCAGAATGAAGGCTCTGATTCCGGCTCGGTTACATCAGAATGAAGGCTCTGATTCCAGCTCGGTTACATCAGAATGAAGGCTCTGATTCCAGCTCGGTTACATCAGAATGAAGGCTCTGATTCCAGCTCGGTTACATCAGAATGAAGGCTCTGATTCCGGCTCGGTTACATCAGAATGAAGGCTCTGATTCCAGCTCGGTTACATCAGAATGAAGGCTCTGATTCCGGCTCGGTTACATCAGAATGAAGGCTCTGATTCCAGCTCGGTTACATCAGAATGAAGGCTCTGATTCCGGCTCGGTTACATCAGAATGAAGGCT
Source organism: Polyodon spathula (assembly GCF_017654505.1). Taxonomy (NCBI): domain Eukaryota; kingdom Metazoa; phylum Chordata; class Actinopteri; order Acipenseriformes; family Polyodontidae; genus Polyodon; species Polyodon spathula. The sequence goes on along the minus strand of NC_054558.1, from coordinate 22,468,421 downwards.
CTGATTCCAGCTCGGTTACATCAGAATGAAGGCTCTGATTCCAGCTCGGTTACATCAGAATGAAGGCTCTGATTCCGGCTCGGTTACATCAGAATGAAGGCTCTGATTCCAGCTCGGTTACATCAGAATGAAGGCTCTGATTCCAGCTCGGTTACATCAGAATGAAGGCTCTGATTCCAGCTCGGTTACATCAGAATGAAGGCTCTGATTCCAGCTCGGTTACATCAGAATGAAGGCTCTGATTCCGGCTCGGTTACATCAGAATGAAGGCTCTGATTCCGGCTCGGTTACATCAGAATGAAGGCTCTGATTCCAGCTCGGTTACATCAGAATGAAGACTCTGATTCCAGCTCGGTTACATCAGAATGAAGGCTCTGATTCCAGCTCGGTTACATCAGAATGAAGGCTCTGATTCCGGCTCGGTTACATCAGAATGAAGGCTCTGATTCCAGCTCGGTTACATCAGAATGAAGGCTCTGATTCCAGCTCGGTTACATCAGAATGAAGGCTCTGATTCCAGCTCGGTTACATCAGAATGAAGGCTCTGATTCCAGCTCGGTTACATCAGAATGAAGGCTCTGATTCCAGCTCGGTTACATCAGAATGAAGGCTCTGATTCCAGCTCGGTTACATCAGAATGAAGGCTCTGATTCCAGCTCGGTTACATCAGAATGAAGACTCTGATGGATCTACAGCTACGATTTAACTTACCCTAAGGGGTTCAGTCAGAATATAATACAACAGGTACAGTCTGCTTTACAAGTGTATGCTTGACATTCTTAAAACCCTTCTTTAAATGGTCTTGGGTTTCACAGGAATACCTCCTGTGATTGCTATGAGCCTGATGTCCCATGAGGACCCCTTTGGGAATGAGCTCAGGATCTCACTGGGATAACCTGGCATTAAAAATAACAATACAAAAAAAATGGAAAGGGCTGATTCTAAAGGGCTTCATTACAGCGTCGCTTTTCACCTTGAAAAAAAAAATCAAACATCAAATTGAACAGGAGCGTCCAACTCCTGAACCTGAAACAAAAAAACAAAGCAATCTGTCACGCTAATTATTATTTTAACAAGGATACTGCTTTCCTTTGGGATAACACATTTTGCTAGGCTTATAACCAGTGGGTTTTTCAATGTCAGCGTTTAACACACTGATAAAGTTTAGTTCGTTCATCTTTCAACATATTTTGACCAAAAAAAATCTGAAAACATGTTTTGAAGTAATACAATAGATGTCTTTAAACCAGATCAAGGTGTCTCTGTGTGCATTTAACACATTGCTATCATCTGATTACCGTAATGGAAAACAGTTGTTGGTTTTGATTAAATGTTCATTTTTTTACATTAGCTTATAAGTAGGCTATCTCTGGGCATTTTAAGGCAGGGTCTGTATGTGCATATATAATATCATATTTAGATTAATATATGTGTGTAAATGACCTGTCCAACTGCCTGTCTGCAATCAGACCAGGTGACCTACGGCAAAGGTGCCAGGACAGAGCAGTTTATCTTGTGTTCTGTATCTGAAGCATCTCCACAGGATATCCTGAATAAAGCAAAAATTCAGAACCGTATGAACGTGTCTAGACTACCATACTACAATAGAATCACACAGCACACGATCTGTGGGGTTTGTGACAGGATCTGTAGAGTAATATAGTACTTTAGGGGTATTTCTACTGTAGAAATATCAAAATACTCAGGCTTCGTCTGTTAGGTACCGGTATACGCCACCGTTTCCCTAGCACTGTAAAACACACAAACCCTTTCAAAAAGCGCGGTTAGATAACTAGCACCCGTTAGCATACGCAATAACACACTGGCCTATAATATAAATACCCACAGCAATGCTCTAACACCCGCAGCAATGTCAACTTATTTAACAATCAACTGATAGATTTATTTCTTTAGCTTAAGATTTACAAAACAAAAACACGTTTCTTTCTTTCTTTCACCTCAGCCTCTCGCCACCTTCTTTCTGTTCTAGTTCTTTCACGCCTTCTGTTTTTTTCGCTCCTCCTCTGGCACCGCCCCCTTTCCACGCTCTCCTCCAGTCACGTTGCTCCTCGCGTAAGTCCCTCCCCCCCTGCTCCAACATCTAATTTGTGAATGTGGATGAGTCTGGAGTCCTGCTACACTGTGAAGCACACACTAACTGTAAAGACCCTGTTGTTGAACTGGTAGTCTGCTGTAGCACCGTACAGATAAATCATTCTTATGCATTTATCGTACTGACTACTTGCTCTTAATGGGTTTACTCTTACAAGCAAATATTGTTACTGTAAGGTCACTGCTCTTAGTCGAAATAGCTCCAAACGTCATTATTTTCATTTATTTGATTTTGCTCTTATTTACGCTGACTTTATTGTAATAATAATAATAATAATAATAATAATAATAATAATAATAATAATAATAAATCGCTAAATACTGTTTTTGAGAATGACTTCAGTTCTATAGAATACTATAATTAGTACTACATAATAACACAGTCGTTCTAAATAAATACCAGTATTTTACAGGTATTGTAAACATACTACATAATAGTACAGTAAGAACTGCATAGCACCACATCAATGCTATAGAATACTGTGCTACTGTCTAAACAAGGTATTCTATATGCACTAGAACACACTATACACTGCGCATGGCTCAGTTGCATATGAAAATCAATGCACCAAACGGTGGGTGCATTACATTTAGAAAAGAAAAGAAAAAAAATAACGTGTATCTTAAATATAAGTAATTCATTACATAAAAATAAAACGAATACATTCTGTTCAGCCGTAGTCGACTTCTGGAACCTTCTAGTGAAGAAGTTTACCTGGGATAACCCCTCCCCCTATTCATTATCCTTTAGGCAGAAGCCCGCTGGCCAGACTGCACGCTGGTTTTGATTGCACGGTGCCCGGTGCCAGTGCAGCTGTGCTTGGTGTTTAGTGCGCTCGGTTTGAGTGCAGCTGTGCTTGGTGTTTAGTGCGCTCGGTTTGAGTGCAGCTGTGCTTGGTGTTTAGTGCGCTCGGTTTGAGTGCAGCTGTGCTTGGTGTTTAGTGCGCTCGGTTTGAGTGCAGCTGTGCTTGGTGTTTAGTGCGCTCGGTTTGAGTGCAGCTGTGCGTGGTGTTTAGTGCGCTCGGTTTGAGTGCAGCTGTGCTTGGTGTTTAGTGCGCTCGGTTTGAGTGCAGCTGTGCTTGGTGTTTAGTGCGCTCGGTTTGAGTGCAGCTGTGCTTGGTGTTTAGTGCGCTCGGTTTGAGTGCAGCTGTGCTTGGTGTTTAGTGCGCTCGGTTTGAGTGCAGCTGTGCTTGGTGTTTAGTGCGCTCGGTCTGAGTGCAGCTGTGCTTGGTGTTTGAGTGCAGCTGTGCTTGGTGTTGCAGCTGTGCTTGGTGTTTGAGTGCAGCTGTGCTTGGTGTTTAGTGCGCTCGGTTTGAGTGCAGCTGTGCTTGGTGTTTGAGTGCAGCTGTGCTTGGTGTTTAGTGCGCTCGGTTTGAGTGCAGCTGTGCTTGGTGTTTGAGTGCAGCTGTGCTTGGTGTTTAGAGCGCTCGGTTTGAGTGCAGCTGTGCTTGGTGTTTGAGTGCAGCTGTGGTTGGTGTTTAGTGCGGTTTGAGTGCAGCTGTGCTTGGTGTTTGAGTGCAGCTGTGCTTGGTGTTTAGTGTGCTCGGTTTGAGTGCGCTGTGCTTGAGTGCAGCTGTGCTTGGTGTTTGAGTGCAGCTGTGCTTGGTGTTTAGTGTGCTCGGTCTGAGTGCAGCTGTGCTTGGTGTTTAGTGCGCTCGGTTTGAGTGCAGCTGTGCTTGGTGTTTGAGTGCAGCTGTGCTTGGTGTTTAGTGCGCTCGGTTTGAGTGCAGCTGTGCTTGGTGTTTGAGTGCAGCTGTGCTTGGTGTTTAGTGCGCTCGGTTTGAGTGCAGCTGTGCTTGGTGTTTGAGTGCAGCTGTGCTTGGTGTTTGAGTGCGCTCGGTTTGAGTGCAGCTGTGCTTGGTGTTTGAGTGCAGCTGTGCTTGGTGTTTAGTGCGCTCGGTTTGAGTGCAGCTGTGCTTGGTGTTTGAGTGCAGCTGTGCTTGGTGTTTAGTGCGCTCGGTTTGAGTGCAGCTGTGCTTGGTGTTTGAGTGCAGCTGTGCTTGGTGTTTAGTGCGCTCGGTTTGAGTGCAGCTGTGCTTGGTGTTTGAGTGCAGCTGTGCTTGGTGTTTAGTGCGCTCGGTTTGAGTGCAGCTGTGCTTGGTGTTTGAGTGCAGCTGTGCTTGGTGTTTGAGAGCGCTCGGTTTGAGTGCAGCTGTGCTTGGTGTTTGAGTGCAGCTGTGCTTGGTGTTTAGTGCGCTCGGTTTGAGTGCAGCTGTGCTTGGTGTTTAGTGCGCTCGGTTTGAGTGCAGCTGTGCTTGGTGTTTGAGTGCAGCTGTGCTTGGTGTTTAGTGTGCTCGGTTTGAGTGCAGCTGTGCTTGGTGTTTGAGTGCAGCTGTGCTTGGTGTTTGAGTGCGGCAGCACGCCTGCATTGCTCTTGCTAGAGCGAGTTTAATAAGTATCCGTGCAGGAAGGGCCGTGGCTTTAGCGCCCTGCCGCCGCCGCCGTGTCTGCTGGGAGAACTCACTACATCCAAGATGGCGGCGAGCAGGAGGTTGGGAAAGGTAAGGCTCCCGGTCCATTTATTTATTGTTGCAATTTAGATTATATGCGTGTTTTAGTTAACGGTTCAGGCTTGAGCTTGAACAGAGAGTGTCGAGAGAGGTTTGTTGATGGTTTGACAGAGTGCGGGTATGGTCGGTTCCCCGTTTAGAAAATGGAGACAAGTCGAGTGTGATAACGATCCTGTCCGAGGCAGAGAAAGACACCCGCCGGCGTGTAGGCCCGGAGTGTCGCAACCGGCTTTCCCTTTCAGAAGCGACCTGCTCGCTGCTCACGGTGCCGTCTGGAGCAGTCGTTTCGCAGAAGCGTGTGTAATGTCGTTGTGGCTCGGTGGTCTTTGTATTAATATCTCAAATCGCTTTGGTAATTTCAAAGGACAGCTGGGTTACTTTACTCGCACACAGGAAGTACAGTGTTTTATTTTCTGTATTGCCTGTGAGATTATTATATGCGCCTCAACCCGGCTCTCTAGTGTAAAAACAACACATAACAAAGACACTTTGCCAGTTGAATATCTGCTGTGTTGTTTGTAATTGTGTAATAATGTTAAATCCGCGAACGCGTAACCACGTCATTGTTTTACATAATTTGTCAAGTCATTTTGGCTTCAAATGACTTTTTAAAGGAACATACAATGTAAATTAGATTCAGCTGCCTTTTTATGACGTTATTTTCCGTTTCGCTAGTGGCACAGGGAGTTGCCCTCATTGTAGGAAATGATATTTTAGGTTCAACCTAAAAATGCCTTGGAAAGTCCCACTACACTAGGCCAATGCAAGAAGCAAAATAAAAACCGAAACTAACGATCATCATAATAAAACAGCCGTGCAGCAGTGCTGCCACGCTGAGTTACATTGAGCTTCATTGACTGGGCTGATTCAGACACGGGGTAAACAGTATTAATAATTCGAATTTGATGTATAATGTAAAAAGTGGTCATCTTGATTTCCTGTTCCATCCCAATCAGACCATACAGTATTAAACCTTAAAACGACTGCTGGGCTGTGCCATCAGCTTACAAACATCGGAGATCCAAGATCATTTTGAACATTGAACAAGGGGAATCGATTATTTTATTTGTTTTTTAAATGATCAAATCTGATATTTTACCACATTTTAAGACATCTAGTTGAGCTGATTTGTGTTAAACTTATGAAACAGGTAGAATTACATTCTGGAAGCTAGCAGCCTACTAAATTGTGTTTTGTAAAACTGGACACTTCTGATTTAATTTTAGGTCAGTTAATAGGCTCATGTGTAATTTGATACAGTATAATTGTAACTTTTGTTTTCAGTATGTAATGCAAATTCACGTTCGTTTTTAAATGAATAGAATGTCTAGAATTTGCATAGCTTGACAACGTTTTGTGTAAGGAAAATTACAGGGCAGTAACCAGAATAAAGTATACTGTTAAAAGTGCTCATTCCACCAAGGCATAGCCTGAAACACATGGAATCCTTAAAATGACATTATTATAGACAGTGGAGAAAAATGTTCAGTTTGTTTAAAAATATCTTAAGTGTAAATTCATATTGTCAATTTATTTTATTTTTTACAGGAACTTGATGAAATCCGCAAATCTGGAATGAGAAATTTCCGTCACATCATAGTTGATGATTCAAATATTTTGAACTGGCAAGGGCTCATTGTTCCTGTAAGTATCCGATCAAAATAGGAATTCAATCTATATGGTTTTCATAAAACTTACAAATTGTACTGTATGTCGGGTATTGTAGTAAAATACACAACTGTCATGCTCTTTCAGACACACAGAGTTAGATGTAGGCATTTTTGTGTGTTTACTCATGTCGAAGAATACATCTGATACGATAAACCAGGCATTTCATTCCCATACCAACGTGCTCTTTGATTGAAATGACATGTTGCCCTTGAGCCAGAAGGACTTCTTTCTGGTTTATATGGTATAGGCCTATATACTGTTAAGGAAGTGACTTGTCCACTGTTTCCCAGGTGGACCGGTGCTCCATTTAGCTGTTGTCGCATATTTTGTACATGGACAGGGGCACGCAAGATAAATGGCAGTATCTGATCAGGATCCAGCTTTAGCCAACAAAAGTTCATTTCTGGATAGATTGCCAGCTGGTTTACTGTCATTGAGTTGACCAATTTAAAAGCAGTGCTTTACAGTAGTTGTATGCAGGAATTTCATAGGCATTTTAGCAACGTACTTTAACTGTGAAGCTAGTAAAGTGTTTCTGCTGAATTTCATTTTTGTCTAAGCAGGATGTGTTCACATTGTTACATGCAGATGTAGAAAGACATCTAGTTGAAACATTTGTCAATGAATGAAGTGTCTTTTAGTACGGCTACATATACCATGCTTGAGTGTTAAATGCATCCTCACAAACATTTTGGTGCAGCAAAATGACTGCCAGATTTCAGTTCTGGTTGATTTTGATTCAACCCCATCATAATGTATTTCTTTGTAAAGCTGTTTTAACCTTCATCTTTTTAACCTGTTGTATGATTTCTTAAAGGATAACCCACCTTATGACAAAGGAGCCTTCCGGATTGAAATCAACTTTCCAGCAGAGTACCCTTTCAAACCACCCAAGATCACCTTTAAAACAAAGATCTATCATCCCAACATTGATGAGAAAGGGCAGGTGTGTCTGCCAGTCATTAGCGCAGAAAACTGGAAACCAGCTACCAAAACCGACCAGGGTAAGTTCAAATACTGTACCTGGAATTGTATTTATTGAAGAATAATATAGGGGCTGGGTAGATGAATGAATATATAGACATATGAAACATTGTTTCTAGGGCATTCCTGATAAAGGTAATTTGTGAGATGAAGGGATTTTGTTTAGTTTTTTTATGAAAGTAGTTTAGGTGGTCCTTGTAGACAGGTGTCAACTTTCCACAGATTAATATTGACAATTCCAGTTAGAATAAGAATGTGGCCTTCATTGCAGAGGGGAATAGACAATATCAAGTTATGACCTTGCATTTCAGTTTGTGAGTGTTCTAGAAGTGGTTTATTGTGTCCAGTTTGAGAACCTGTAGTAACTGTGTGCCTTTTTGTTTTGAAGTTATCCAGTCCCTCATAGCATTGGTGAATGACCCACAACCTGAGCACCCACTGAGGGCTGACTTGGCTGAAGAATACTCAAAGGACCGTAAAAAATTCTTTAAGAATGCAGAAGAGTTTACAAAGAAATATGGTGAAAAGCGACCAGTGGACTAAGACTTGGCTGTTGTGAATCCCACAAAACTCATTCGACCAGACCCAGAGCAGTGCGTTTCAGAAGCACCTCGAAGCAGGACTCGATGTGGATCACAGACAAGTGCCACCCCATGGTGTTGCTTGTGCCTGTTACTAACTTTCTACTGTTTTCTTAAATCCAAAAAAAAAAAATATTAAAAAACAAAATGCAAAAAAAAAAAAAAATGGTTTAGAAAATAACCTGTAAAGATGGGATTAAAAATACACACAAAATGTTTTAGTTGTGCTTTGTTTGTTTAAAATCACTGCTTCAGTAGACTATACATATGATGCGAATATATTAGACTAATGTTATCAAAGCCAGATCTTATGCCCTTCAGGAAAGAAAAAAAAATGTTGTGTTTGTTCTGATAAACTTTCTTTTTTATGCTGTCCCCTGAACTCTGCTTTCTTCCCCACTCCTCCTCCCCTCCCCAAGAGAATGTCTTGGTAAAACAGCAGTCCTGAAGGTGGATGACAACTGTTTCATGTTACTTTTGCGTTCTGTGGAACTTGCTTTATCAATTCCCCTTATCTTCAGTTTGTAACGTTTAATAATCAGAATTACACCCTAGTCACCAATTGTTTCCGACATTAAAAGAAAAAAAAAAGGTTTTGTTTGTCGTTGAAGAATTTGTTACGAGATTACTGCTTACAAATTTTGGATCTTAAACATTTTAAAGATTAGTTTTCTTCAAATAACAAACAGGTTATATATCCTTTTCAGCACAGAAACTGATACATAGTTGCAGTCATTAACTAAAAAAAAAAAAAAAATATTCCCTGAGAGTTGGCAAGCAAAGCACAATGTAGAATATATATGCATGCCACTAAAGAAATACAAATGAACATTAACTTACACGTGTGCCAGAAGGAAATGCAAGTTAGACAGGTAGTAACAGTTACATGTAAAGTGTTATGGAAACTATGATACCAGGTTTTGCTGAATATGTGAAAAAAAAGCTACCTTTTTAAGAACATACTTTTACAATGTTTGTTGAAATGCCGCAAACATTCTTACAAGTACATGAATACTCAGAGTGCTTGTGCAGTAACTGCATTCCCACATTAGTCCTAAATAGTGGAGTTGTCTTTTGATGTGTTGAGTGATGTGTCTTACCACGGCTTTACTTCTTTTTTTTTTTTCTTAGCTCTGTTAAGTTTCCGGAATATATTTATGAACACAGCATATTTTACAAAGATAACCCTGATCAAAAATAAGGTCTACTTCATTTCACATACCCCAGAGCTCTCTGTAGTGTGGCTATTCTGATCCAAACAGACCCCAATGCGATTAATAGCAGCAGCATTTAAGTGACCTAAAGATAATGATATACAGAGGGAACCAATATACAATTCACCTGGGATTTTTGTAATTTGGCCCAATATTTAATAATAAACAATCGAGTAATCATGCCCAGTTTACTCAGAACTACTCTCTAGCAGTCACTGTGTTCATTTCACTGTAAGCTAATGGTTTTAGGTTTTATCATCTCATTCGAGGTATTTCTTTCACCACTTTGTTTTTCTATAAAAGGTGTTGAATCTTCTACACAGAGATGTGCACACCAATACAAGCCGACTGGGGTGTTTACAGGATCAGCAGCTATACTACTGTATATAAACAAACAGCAGACGATTCATGAAAACAGAAGGGTTTGTTTATCTAAGGAATTAGTTCCTAGAGTAAAATTGCCTTTTCATCCGTGGTCAAAAAGAACACCAAATGTAATCACATTGTTTAGCACTGCTTGGAAAATGTCTTGCCTGGTTTTCTTTGTAATTTCTCTACATACATTAGTATGATAATGTCTAAGCATTGAGTATCGCTGCTTTGCTAATCTGTGTCTCAGGGAACCAACGGAGCCAACCAAGCAACCAGCCCATGTAGGGAAGAGTCGGCAAGAGTTAAGGATTTACATACCAGCTCTTGAGGTGAAAACAAACAGGCAACAGTAAGAAGAATGGCTTGGGCAGATTACTAAGGGTAAATGGGAGTGCCCTCTTCTCGTTCAGTGGGAGGACACCCAGCTTGTATTTCCTTTGAATACCAGGAATACGTGGGTGGCGGCCTCCTTCACAAACTCACTCATTTCAATTGCTCGCACACCTTTTCATATATACACACTACTTCTATTAGAAGCACACTGAAGCTATCCATAAACACTAATGAAACGCTGCACTCAGTACTTTCAGAAAGAAAATGAAACCATATCCAGTCAGTCAGCATGTGGAGTACAAACCTTATTTTGTATTGAATGATTCCGCATACACTAAAACATACATTTAGAATATACCTTTGATCATTGATCATTGATTTGTCGAACCTTTCCATCGTGAATTAAACACATTTACCTAATGAGAAAAGTAATACAAACACCTTTTTATAGAATCCATTTACTACTGTAAGATGACATTCTGATTCTGAGAACATATAGAAATTGTAACAAAAAAAGCTACTTATTTCTGGGCTACTTTCAGAGTGTTTATTCAGAACTCAGAATGTGTGCAGTGTCAGTAAATCTGACAACTAGTTCTGAAAGATGAATTAATAAGAAGTGCTAGGACTGAAATGTCATCAGTCTTTCTGTCCATGGTGAATTATATCATAATTACATAAATAAAACTTAAAAACAATTATCATCTACAGCACTCCTTCCATCTCACTCTACACATAGAAATGCAGTTGCTGAAGTAGACTAGGTAATAACAAACAGTATTTTAAATAGTATTGCAGTGTTATTATTAAAAAGTGTATCTGCATCTGGTGAAAAAAGGGTAGCTGGTGAAACAGCACAGCCTCTACGAAAAAGGACTGGGTTTCATGATTCTTGAGGTATAAAATCTTCCGCATTAATAGTGTACAAGGATTATGAAGGTAAATACTACTGAAGAAACCATGGCTGTATGCCTTCTATAGACACAAAGCACTTCTACTGGCAACAACAGGAGTGCTAACAACATCACTGGCCCCCCTTCAACTGGGGTCATCTGGTTTTCAACACAAACTCAGTACATGCAAAGATTACACATGCAATGCAATAGAAAACTAAGCTGCTGCATCCTGCTGCAGGTCACATTGTCAGTGTGCAGCTCGGCTGGTTTCACATCTGTGCTAATCGAGTCTGTGTGAAACCAGCCGCTGTAGGCATCAGGAGGCAGCAGCAGCAGCTACTTTTCACCTGCTGCATGGCCTTTGCTTCTATTTTGTGCTTTGTAATTCGTAATTATTATTATTTCAATACAACCACAAAAAAAAGTTACTGCTTAGCATGGCCTCCAGTCGTGTGAAGGTCATTAAAAATACCCAGATGCAGTCTTTCACTGGAACACACACCCGCCAGTTTGGTTGGGACTCCCACCCCTTTCACAGCAGCTTTGCCAGGTGGCAGGGTGCCACTCTCAGCACCCTGCATGGCTTGCATGTAAGTGTGCGCCACCTACAGGTCTCTAAACGCACACAGCTGGATGTTTTTCTCCTTGTATAGGCAGCGCAGCTCGGGGTCGGTTAGCGTGCGCAGCTCGTGCAGACGGTCCAGGGACTGGGAGAAGTCGTCGGGACCCTCGCCGCACCCCCCTTCCTGGGGCAGGCTGGGGTAGCCCGGGTGCACCATGAGCTCCACTGTCATCGTGCCGTCCCCCTTGAGGGAGCTGCCAGGCACCGCTGTGAGATCACACCGAGAGCGCGGCTCTGCATTCTCTCTGCTGGACAGGGGTGATGGTGTCCCTACAGCATTCTGCAGGGCTGTTCTTAGACTGGCCACAGACATGCTCTTACCCATTGTGGTGAGACCAATATAGGCGTGGGGCCACCTGAAAAAGAGCAGATAAATAAATGATGTTGTTCCAGATGTTTTCCACGCGGGTTAGAGCACTTTTGCTGCTCAGTGTATTTGTTTAATGACATGTTCCTAAGCATGCTCTATACACTGGGGCTGGACACCAGAGCAGAGCAATGGAGTGCGTCCCGTGTTCTGCTTCACAGTGAGGCTGAATTAGCCCCCCCTCCACTGAGGATTCTGCTGCTCCTATTCCCTTTATATTAATTCTCTTATCAGAGTTTCACAAGCCTGATCAAAGAGTTTCCTCCAACACCATTAGAAAGGGATTCTTCACATGCTTTTTATAGTGTGCGGCACACAATAAAATGTTAACAATTATAAAAAGAACACAGAGACAGTCGTTTACCATGAGAGACTCATAAAAGTAATTACTGAGGTAAAAGCACGAGATAGAAATTGCTGGCCCAGCTATAACTGCTCTGAAACAGCTTCACGGACTCACAAGGTAACTAAACAATCTTCATTCTTCCAGTCTCAATGCACGGCAAGCTGGAGAAGAAATACTATGAAAAAGGTTTTGCAGCGGCCCGCACCTTTCTCTAGGTGCTTTGACCAGGATAGTGATCCGCTTTTTGTGACAGTGGAAACAGCGAGGCTGACGGTTTGAGCCCAGCCTCCTTGTGACCACTGAATGGAACATGACCTTGGGGAGAGTAACCCATTTGTTCAGTGGCAAGTCAGGAGTAAGTTATTCAATAAATACCTGATGCCGTGCTTCAGAAACACCGGGACGGAGTCGAGGGAGTCCTGCTCCACTTGCAGGTAAAACCCCCGGAGCTGGGGGCTGAGCCAGGTGCAGTGGTGAAGCCCGGGCTCAATGGGGACCCGCGTGAATCGGATCTGATGATCCGACAGCACCCTCGCGAACACATCCCGCACTCCTGCAGCACCGGCAACACAAACACAGCTGCTTTTGAGAACCCAGGGACAGGAAGAAGCAGACAGTTGAGAGCAGGCTGTTCAGTCCATCGATGCTCGTTTGGGGTTAAACATGTTGATTTGCTTCATTACGCTACAAGGGTTGGACAAATAACTGGAATGACCCAACGAGCCCCACCCCCTAATAAAAATACCACCTGCTTGTAACTTGTTGTAATCACACCTGTTCCAGCCTGACAATATACTGTATTACAGCATCATCATTCTACACAGTGGACAAAATAAAGAGCTGCATGCAAGGTTTCCCCATCTGTCTTTGACCCTTTGAGGTCGTTTTCAGAACCATCCCATGCCATACCACACCAATTAATGTATATAGCGTCCTTCTTGTGCCAGCGAGTTTGAAAAGGTCAGTGAGGTTGGCCGGGGACTCCCTACCTGGCAGCACATGGACATGCTGATGACCGTCCATGTGATGAGGTAGCTGACCAGTCAGTTCACAGAACAGCTGGACCTGGGCCTTCAATTCCTGCTCCACCTGCACAAAATAACACAAAACCGTCCGGATCAGTTCAAGCCCTTTATATACTTAACCCTCATTCGCCACTCATTGCCATAATGCAGGCAAGTTTGAGTCCTAAAAGAAAAACAATGAATCCTCTGCATTTGCATTCCCTGCCTGTGAGTGGTTTGATCCCTTCACTGTGCTTTCTGTGCTTACTGCACATGGCAGCAGTGCAGTGCAGCAGTGCCCACACCAAACAGCACAGGGATACTGTCGGATTTTAAAAGGGGTTTGGCTAATCAAATAATCCCATCAATCTTCCATGTTGTGCACGTCCATTAGGGTTACTATGGGCAGCTCTGAAGCAAACACATGTTATAGCACACATGTATCTTCAGTTCAAAACTAGGATCACTTCCTAGGCTCTTTCAGCTGGGCACTGGAATTGAGCATACCCCTTCTTCACTGGCATTTCTCTATTGAGTGCTTTGCAGCCAGTGACATGCTTGGATCCTGAAGACGCTGCTGAGGTGAAGGGACCCAGCATGTGAATCCTGAAGACACTGCTGAGGTGACGTGACCCAGCATGTGAATCCTGAAGACACTGCTGAGGTGACGTGACCCAGCATGTGAATCCTGAAGACACTGCTGAGGTGACGTGACCCAGCATGTGAATCCTGAAGACACTGCTGAGGTGAAGAGACCCAGCATGTCAATCCTGAAGACACTGCTGAGGTGACGTGACCCAGCATGTGAAACAGGAGCAGGCGTTCCTGCAGTAAAGCATGCAAACGGTTTGCTTTAATATGGGCTTCTTTCAAAGCTGCACCTGAATGAATGCAAGGAAATCATGTGCAACTTTCCAAACCCCAGTTCTAAAGGACGTTGCTTCAGCTCACTTCTATCATCTTCAACTGCCCGTTCCTTAATGCCTTCCTGAATCCCATCTTCCCATGGAAATATCCATCCTCGTTCACAAGGGAAGAGCCCTTTGGGAGCGTGTCACAGACTGGGAGGCCCTCAGACAGGTTTGCATGGAGGCCTATAGGAATGCTGTGTCTGTAAGGGAAAGACTCCGATCAGCTCGGAACAGAAGCATTTCAACACTGAACATGTTACACAAGCATGGAAATAAGACTCCTATTGCATGGCACTTTCACCCATTCCAGGTTTTAATACAGGCTTGTTTAGTGCCAGTGTATTGGGATCAAGCTCAGTCTTATTAGACTCACAATAAAACCAAGCTGCTATGCAACAGGAGTCTTATTTCCATCCCTGAAAGTACACGTCAAGCATGGCATTTACCCTAGTAAACCACACCCTAGGGTGTGTAACATAATCCCATAGAGAAGAGACACAGGACAAAGCCAAAGCAAACGGAATCATATTTTCCATTACGGCATTGCTGGCCATAAGCAAGACTAGCAAACACTGAACAAGACAGTCATATTCATACCAGACAGACTAACCCCTAAGAGTCTTCACCTCTACTGTCTATATCATGAGCTCTAATCAAGACAGTTAAAACAAACCAACAGACCTCCATGAACTATAGGAATTGTGAAGCGTTGTGTCCGAACACGTACGTGGTACATATACTATGTGTGGACTATTGCACGCAGCAGTGTGCGTGTACCACAATACTGTATATGTAAGGTGACCATACGACTCCGGGTTCAGCAAGGCAGTTTGGGACAGTTCAGGCTTTTCAACTCGCAACCCAATGCATTCTGGTACGTTTTACCTGTCTCAGGTACCATTCTTTCCTTTAAGAGAAGCAGGACTACACTTACCAGAATGCATTGGGGTGTGAGTTGAAAAGCCTGGACTGTCTCCCTGAACACGGAGCCATATGTCTGTACATGGAGAGCAGTGCCTGGAGCGCACTTGCTTTACATTCCAGGTTTTAGATTCAGGGCCACAGGCGACATCCAGCTATTCTGTGAGCCCAATGCTATGGTTACAGCTTGCAGCAGTGGGCAGTTACAACTGACTTCAATCAAACTGTACAGCTCGGGGAATCAAAAGAGACATTAAAAAAAAAAAAAAAAAAAGGTTTGTATTGGTTTTGCCAAAAGCGTTTACCAGAAAACTCTTCACACCTGTATCAGTCTACAATAGAATCAAATGAAATAAACGAAAACCATAAAACACGCCTTCTCTGAGTCACAGTGATACTGACGGGGTTTATCTGGTGTGTACCGCCAATACTACAGTACTTATCATCTTTAATCAGATCTCTTTATCAGTGTGTTCCAGAGCGAAACTAAAACCAATACAATGAAAAGCGCGATTGCCACTTGAGATTACCTGCCTTTTTGTAAGTGGGAACAGTATAGCTGTGTCGTGCTGCCTGTCTTGATACGGGTATACTGTACATGCAAACACCGTGGATGAATGGCACCCTTAATAACAGCCAACTGCATATTTCCAGGTGTGGTACAATTAGAGCGTATCAGAGAGAAAAAAGGAATACCTTTTAGATATTTCAGCGGCTTCTTCCGCGGCGATGCCGTTAACAAGTAAAGACACATTCGAGATCGCCCCCTTGTGAAAGCATTCCAGCATCCCTCGATTCCTCCGTGCACAGTACCCGAAGTCATCTCCCGTCACCACCAACTTCACTCGCGGCTGGGGCATTCTCCAAGACCGCAGCTAACCAGAGAGAGAGAGAGAACAGCCAATACTTTGACAACAAGGTGTATACAACGAAAAAAAAAAAGAAAGGAGACGTGGCTTATCTTCGTTTCATCAGTGCTGACGGGAAACGTGTTACTCAACACTTTCCTGACGCGTAACATATTCTCACAACAAGAATTTCAATTGGAAAAATTGCGTCTTTATCACAAAGCTGCGTCATTGACTTCGGCGATCCAATCAGACTAACTTCACTGCAGCAACTGGACCGCACGCATTTCAAGTGCACGCTGCTGTAATACAGTAGATGGTATTGCAATACTAACGGCAGCTTGGCATGCTATCCATTTTTAAAACACGACCCATGTAGTTATACAGTACTTCCAGTCATTTTAAATGACCCGACTTTTATTGAATGTAGCGCTACCTTTAAGATATCTCCCCTCAGTCACACTGGCACCATTGCAGCTCTCACGTCTGAATTAACAGCCCTGGAAAAGACACGTTATATTCCTGTGCTGTACTTTAAATAAGCCTTTACACCCTTGCACTGAACTGCAGGATCAAATATAAATATAGAAACACCGCGACTGCCACGCCTGTAATCAACAGCAACGGGGCTCAGATACATGGAGAAAAAGCCGTGTTACCCAGTTAACACTGCGGCCCGTCTCAAATACATACTACTTGATCAAATGGAAGAAGCACATCAATAGCTCCTTCTCACTTAATTCTAGTTAATGGATATAAACCAGTATGCGCTTACTCATCATAAATCCACGTGGATACCCATCAACGCCACCGCCCATAGCACAGAGAGAGA
Source organism: Polyodon spathula (assembly GCF_017654505.1). Lineage (NCBI taxonomy): Eukaryota > Metazoa > Chordata > Actinopteri > Acipenseriformes > Polyodontidae > Polyodon > Polyodon spathula. Next base: position 22,451,897 of record NC_054558.1, on the reverse strand, counting down.
GAGAGAGAAGCAGTCGGAACAGCTTGGTTAAACTGCGGGCTCTATAGCGGCTGTGTTCGGTTCCTTTTCCGGGGTTAGTGCCCCCTAGTGCTAACCCTCGGAGCCTGTTTCTGCGGCAGCTCGGAGAGTTCTCGGGCTCGTCGTCTGAATGCGCCTTATTGTTGGTCATAAATGTTCTTGCTGACAGCATAATTACTGTATTGTGACGGTGGCGTCGTGTCTATGCTCGAAAGGTTCGGTTTTAGACACCATGCATGACAGCTATCTTGTGGACATTTAGCATCCCCGCTTTGTATCAGACTATGGCAGTATGTAAGAATCGTCTTGAGTCCGAAGAGTCTTCAAAGGACTCGCGCTTTTCCTCGATATATGCGAAGAGGATTCGATCGCCGCTCGGAATCTTGATCAAAGTTTCAGCTGGGGCAATTCATCCAATAGCTATTACAAGAATAATCCACTGATCAACGTGACTCTGACCCAGACAGCCAGCTGTCCTTATCTCAGCATCTCGACTTTGATTAATTGCTGGAAGAATGTTTCATTTTTGAGGCTTTTCAAAATGTGCTTCCAGAGTTTGGTCAGAATCTGGTCAAAGAGGGGTTGACCCGAGCTGGGGGTATTCATCCATGGATAGCCCACTTCCACAAACATCCACTGATCAATGCGACTCACCACCCTGTCTCAGCATAACTTCTTCATCTTCTCTAAATGGGGAACTCCTGGAAGAACGTTTAGGTTTTGAGGCTTTCCAGTTTGGTCAGAAGCTTGTCCCGAACATCAATGTGGACGGGAGCCCACGATCATCTTGTAACAGCACCAGGTCCGAGAAAGTCCTCAACATTCTGAACCGGGTAGCAAGTGAAGTTGAGCTGGGGGAATTTGTGATAAATGTCAGCAAGGAATCTGCCGTTTCTAGAGACCAAAAGAAATAAGTATTAGTCCTAGAAAAACTCAACAGCGACATTGTTCATGACAGTCTCAAGGCTGAGCCCACGCAGGACGGACAGATGATCGACAGCCTGAAAGCGGCACCTCAGGATCCCACTGAGCCTCCAGCAGAGAGACAAACAGTCAGAGGAGTGCACCCTTCTGATCATGAAGTCAAACACACCACGGTACTCTCTGCAACTATGGATCCAACTGGTGGACTGTATTGGTTCTGTCCCGCATATTGGCGTGTTTACAACGTGCTACATTAATTCCTTTAATAACCTATGCTAAATTTAAGCACTTGGATTTAGAGTGATGATGTTAACACACTAACGCAATTCATTTAGTAAGATGCAAGTGTTTTTCTCGCTCTGTTTCGATATAACAATGTATAAGTGATAACTATAAGCTGACAGGTCCACTGTTCACTCATTTCAGAACTAACCCTATATTAACTATTTAGGAAGACCGAATTATTGAAACACACAAACAGACAAAAAGACATGTACATGAATGCTGAAATGAATGCTGTGCTTGAGGACTTGATCCTACATGTCCCCTTCATAGTCTTCACAGTGACACGAGCTCCTAGTGGGTTTGGTTTCTTTATTAATGTGCTTATTTGCCTATAAGATAGATAAACCCGTGACAGTGACTAATACTGTATTGCAATTGTACTGTTTAGATAGAGGCTTACTGTCTAGCTGTAAAAAATAACACATTTAAAAAAACACATGCCAAATAATAAACTGCATGTAAAAAGACAGACATCACAATAACTCGATTATGACGTAGCTAAGGAGGGAAGGGCTATTAAAACCCAAAGCACGTCTGAATATCGGGGCTTTTCATTAGCAAGCGAATTAATCGTTTATTTTTCGTTTTGTATGTGATTCAGGTTTTTTCTTTTTCTTTTTTTCTTTTTTTTGCCAAAAAAAAAAAAATGTCAGCATCTGAGAAAAACGTGGACTCCAGCGAGTCTGGAATAGACCGTCACGTTTCCTCTTCGACTCTGATACACCGCGCAAGTTATAGAGCTTGCAAAGAGGGAATGATCCGAGATCTAAAACCTGTTCACAATTCCAGCTGGGAGAACTCCAAATACAGCCCGTTTCCACAGGAGTCACCCGCTTTCCAATTGGGCTCCAAGCCGTCTGTCTGGGTGCCGCCGCCTTCCTCTTCTCAGGACCTCGACCTTGGGGAATTCCTAGAAGAGCTGGGGGTTTTTGACGCTCTTGTGAATCTGGTTTCGGAGTTGGTTCAGAAGTTTGTATTGACCACCAAGGAAGACGGGAGTCTACTGTTTGACATCCAGTTCGGGTCTTCGAATAACAGCGTCAAGTCAGAGGAAGAATTTAACATCCTCGACATAGTAGGAAGCGAATTTGAGCTGGATGGACGTGTGAATACCACGCCCACCCCTTCAAATGACGGAGCGCAACCAGATTCACACAGCTCTTCTCCTGGAGAGCACTGGTCACCCCCAGATGTCCCCCCCGTTAGAAAGCTGTCTGTAAATGGCAGCAAGGAATCTGCAGTGTCTAGAGACCAAAAGAAATATGTACTAGTCCTAGAAAAACTCAACAGCGACATTGTTGGTGAGGGTTTAGAGACGGACAGTCTCAAGGTTGAGCCCACGCAGGACCGACAGATGATCGACAGCCTGAAAGCGGCACCTCCGGATCCCACTGAGCCTCCAGCAGAGAGACAGACAGTCAAAGGAGTGCACCCTTCTGATCGTGAAGTCAAACACACCACGGTACTCTCTGCAACTATGGATCCAGCTGATGCATTGTATTGGTTCTGTCCCGCATATTGGCGTGTTTACAACGTGCTACATTAATTCGTTTAATAACCTATGCTAAAGTTAAGCACTTGGATTTAGAGTGATGATGTTAACACACTAACGCAATTCATTTAGTAAGATGCAAGTGTTTTTCTCGCTCTGTTTCGATATAACAATGTATAAGTGACAAATCTAAGCTGACAGGTCCACTGTTCACTCATTTCAGAACTAACCCTATATTAACTATTTAGGAAGACCGAATTATTGAAACACACAAACAGACAAAAAGACATGTACCCTGTTTAGTGCCTTTCACACTATATATATATATATATATATATATATATATATATATATATATATATATATATATATATATATATATATATATATATATATATATACTTGTTTGTGTTTGTGTACTTGCAGCAGCATCAAGTGGACTACAGCCAAGAGAAGAAATCTCATGAACTACAGGCAAAGGAAGACAAAAGCAAAGAAAAAGAAATAAAACTAGAAGAAAGTGACATTTCCACCCGAGAACCGGACGCCAGCTCCCTCAAAGTGTCGGAAACCACTAGAATTGTTGTTGATGCTTTTGCGAATTTATGTCGCAGAACCAAAAAACAAGTTGAACTTGACAAGAAACTTGGCTTTTGTTTGCTTCCTTTCAAAAGTCGAATTAGCAGACGTGAGCTCCTCGATGAGAGCCTAGAGCAGCGTTTGAGCCTCAATGAGCAGCCAGTCATTCTGCACAGACAAGGCTGCGTGGCGTCGCTTCCGGAGTGGGCATGCCCGAGCCAGCCTGACTACCTGGAGCACGGAGGATCCCGAACCAGGAGCAGCTTCCCTGTGGAGACAGCGCGGACCAGCTCAGCGGCCCCGAGTGGTTCTCGTCTGCAAGCAACAAACACAAAAGTGGACAGGAAAAATGCGCCCTAAAGACTCAAGTTGCCCGGATTTCTGTTTACTAAACCCAGCGCAATAAATGGACTTTTAGGTTTTCCTGAGTGAAAACATTGGTTAGAACTGTTATGAAGCTAGTATTCTTGTTGTTGTTGTTGTGGTTGCTGTACAATCCACTATGTAGAGACGTTTTAAAGCAGTGTATAGAGATATTAAACATCATCAAGTGATACTTGAATTGCAGTTTATGGTAAAAAATAGAAAACATATTTTTTAATAGGTCATCTTTCAGTGGAGCAAAATATAGAAATAACTACTGCATTTATATAGGTGTTGCAATACTACTACTACTAATAATAATAATAATAATAATAATAATAATAATACAATGGGGAGAGAGGGGTCTCTGCTCCAGCACATACTCCCTCAATCATTTCAAGATGACACGCTTTTTTAAAAACTGTTATTATTTATTATGTATAATTGTATTAACGTCCAAGAATGAAATCTGTTCACGCATGCAGTAGCTCACAATGACGCGCGTGAAGTGTGGTTACAGGAAGTCCCTGGTGTGTAAACAGACTTGACTTTCTGGTGCGGTTCTGTGAGCACACATCTACGCTATAGAGGAACTAGGAATGAGGGACTGTTTTTGTACTTTTGAACTTATTTACACGGCATGTAAGTGGGCTCTGTTCTTGGGTATCCATACTAATGTTTATGCTTAGTAGCCTACTAGTCTTGCCAACTAGCCCCGTAATTCCGGGACACTAAGACAGGTCAGGTAATTGATTTAATTGCACGTGTAAAGTGAGTGTGAATTGCATGAGCTGTCGCTAAAGGAATTGAATTGTTTTGCTGAGAAGTTACTAAAAGCGCACACCTGTCCGGGGCGGGGATAACTCCCTGTGAGCATCGCTTCAATCAATCACACCGGTACAGCTCGCTGATTTGCTGTATTTGTCTGATTGGGGCAGGACAGTGTAATGCAGGAAGAAGTATTAAATAAATAGAAACTTCACCGAGAGGTTAAATGATAGAGCGCGGGGCTGTGCACAACTCTCTACAGCGGCAGAATCGCACTATTTTAATAGACACTGTTTGCCATTCACAGTTTCAAGCAGTACGATGTTAATGCATGGTATGATGCTCTCCCGATAATAATCGACACTGCAATTCAACACACTTATTGAAACCGCTCACGCAATTCACTCCCACTTGATGATTTAAAATCGAGTTTTAAAAAAACGTGGCCATAAAGCTCTAGTTTTAAAAGAGATTTGAAAATACTTTAATATCCTAGATAACCTTTGTTTTTCTTACGAGCAATATCATTTGAAATGTTATCAGCTCGAGTTCGGGTTGGTTCTTCTCCGCCACAGGTGTATCTCTATCTAAAAACTCGATCAAGCTGATCGCAGCTGCAGTCTAGTATCAGCGCAGACTCCCTATTTACCTGGGCGACAGGTGTGCCGCTCACACACGCGCACAGATGCTTCGTTGCCCCAGTTAAAATTCCAGGCAGCTGATTGGCTGCCTGGGGAAACCACGAGGACAAATCAGAAGCAGCAGCGTGTGCTGACCTGCCGGGAAGAGAATGGTTGCTGAAACCAGAATCAATGGACAACCAATCAGAGTAAGAGCAGAACGGGCTTCCCCCGAGATCCTTTTGGGCAATCATGAAGCAAAGTGTGCACCAACACTTCCGAGACCGCTAGCTGTCAAGCCGTGATTGGTTGGATGTTATGGCTTTGAAGAGGAAGAAGCTACTCGTGTTTCCCTTAGCATAGAGGGAAGTTATTGTTAGTGCAATGAGCAATGGGCTTTATCCAGGTTGTACATGAGTACGGCCTCACCAAGCTGGTATTTGTTTTGCTTTGCGTTTTATTGCAAAGCGAGGCTTCCTACGAGTTGAATTATGTAACCTGCGGATCTGTGGTAAAACTACTGAACACCCGGCACAACGTTAGACTCCACTCGCACGATGTGAAATACGGTTCAGGTCAGTGCAGTGTGTCATGTTTATAATCTTCTAAGTGCTGCAGATTGTGTGTTTTCTGAATTATACATACATGTAACGAGTGCAAAGACGCCAGAACCGCGAGTTGCTTGCTTAGCAAATTGTATTGGGTTCCGATGGGAATATAGTTATTGACTGGAACGCCACTGTTGTTGTGATAATGTATATATAGCCGTGGATAACCCGTGTGAACAGACAGTGCAGGGGAATGGATGCAAAACATGTTGAGAAAACTGCCACTTATTGAAGCCTGAGTGAAGAAATGCGCTGAGGGAGTTTGAAATACCAAGCTTGTTAAGAAGCTGCACTCTGTGTGTATGTGTGTGTGTGTGTGAGAGGGAGAGGGAAGGAAAGCACTCCTGATTTTATAGCACTGCAGGGCCTGTTACTCTAATGGAGCTCTTCCCTTCTCTGCAGTATCGCTTGGCTGCTCTGCCTGTGTATTAAGTGCTGTCGTTTGCCACAGGAAGTGGTCAGCAGTCGGTGACCGGGGTTGAGTCTGCAGACGATGCTAACAGCTACTGGCGGATCCGTGGGAAGCCAAACCATGAATGCCAGCGCGGGGCGCCAATCAAATGCGGCCAGGCCATCAGACTGACACACATGAGTACCGGGAGGAACCTGCACAGCCACGACTTTGTTTCACCACTGTCAGGCAACCAGGTAAGCACACAGACCGACAGAGAGAAAGACACAGGCACGCACGCATGCATGGACAAAACAAGAGCTAGGTAATCCTTGCAAACATCCATGCAGAGGCATAGGCTATAGAGCTGGGATTGAATTCAGGGTGTTTAACACAGCAAATCTATGTACACAGGGATCTGTCAGAGTGCACACTGGAGACATGGTGGTCTGGTCTTGTCTGGCATGTTCAAGATGTTTTCATACGTGTTCGGCTGGGGGAGCTCATTTGAGACATGCATCGTAGATGCCCGTTTTCAGACTGTCCCGTTGGCACGTTGTGGTGCTCTAGGTTTGGACAGCTTTGCACTCTGCTGCTGTTCTACAGGCTTGAACAGACCCTGAGGTTTCCATGCATTTCTCCCACAGGAAGTGAGTGCCTTCGGGGAGAGCGGGGAAGGAGACGACTTGGATGTATGGGCAGTGCAGTGCAGTGGGACGTACTGGGAGCGGGATGATGGAGTGCGCTTCAAACACAGCGCCACAGACGTGTTCCTGAGCATCACCGGGGAGCAGTACGGGCACCCCATCAGAGGGCAGAAGGAGGTCCATGGCATGCAGGGAGCCAATTCCAACAGTCAGTGGAAGACCATGGAGGGCGTGTTCATCAAACCCAGCAATGAGCCTCTGAGGCACGATGAGCTGTGAGCTGGTCTACGGTGTGTTCAACCAGGAAGGGACTCTTCACCATGTCCGCAAGTGTGAAGGCTTTTCAGAATTTCCCAGCCATTTTCAGGCCTACAGTGTAGAAAGATTGATGTGATGCTTCCTGTAGCACACACTTCTGTTATTTATAATGCTCGGGAGTTACTGGGGTGAATTTGACTTTGTGTTGTTTTTTTGTTTTTCTTTTGTTATTGTTAAGGCTGTATAGGTTGAAAAAGTTTCAGAGAATTTAAATAATTCAGAATCACTCTAATCAAATATTGTATGTGAAAATCAATGTACAATTTGAAATACAAAAGTGAAATATAAAGAAGATTATGAATCCTAAATCAAGTATAGTTTTTATTGAAAAAAATAACTGCTTAAAAGGTAAACGACCGTTTTACATTTTGTTTGTTTTTGGTTTTTTTTTTTTGCGTTCTGCTGTAAAGAAATTAATTGCAAAGGTATAAACAGCAGTGGCTTTGAATACTGCCTTCACTGGAAAGCTGTATCAAATTGAATTTCCACCTGGTTCAAAGTAAAACCTGGACTGGAACCTCCCTCCAGGACCATCCACCTCTCAGCTTCAGTGGTGCTGTTCTCAAATGATGTACAGCAGTAACTGTAGTTGCTTTGGGTGACCACTAGGTTGCCTGTCTCAGGTAAGCATCCGTGCACCCTGAAAGGGTTTAATCAGTAGAACAGTTACCGATATATGAGTATACCTTGACGACTTTTTTATTTTTATATTTTAATATAAAAGTTTACTTGTTTGTCTGTGAATCTCAATAATAAAACCTTGGCTGGTTAAGCGCAAGATGCTTGTGAATTTGATACAAAACCATAGACGAGCAAAGACCATTGCAGTGTGTCTGAATAGCCATCTGCTTCACGTGTATTTATTTAAACTACTGTAATTGGTGGATTTCTTTGTCATCATTTTTTTTCTAATAAGAAATGTATACTGACAAGAGTCCCAAATCGATTCGTTATTTTCTTACCTGAAAGTCCTAATTTCTCATATCTCGCTCGTTTCTCCCTGACCGCACATGCAAGTATGTAGCTACTTTCACAATGAAACGTTGAGCTCAATTCCCATTCTGTAACAGACGGCTGTTGAGCAACCCAACGCCATTCTAGAACACTTTCAGAAATGTGTTTTAATCTTTTAAAAACACATTCATTCTGTAACTCCTCCAATAGTGCATAATGCATGGGATGGGAATCAGTATATTGAATACTGATTGTGGTGTTTTTCTCTTCTTTTTTTTTCCTGCAGTAAACAATGCAATATAAAGGCTCTTCAGCACCGCTAGTGAAGTCATGTGTTTTATATAAAAGTAAGAGGTTGCAGGTTATATATAGAATGACAATACTGATTATAAAAAGTGCGTTCGATCTCTGTCGTGTGTGTGTGTGTGTGTTTATGTGTTCCCTTGTGCTTGTTTAGGCACGGGGATAATCTAGTGCTGTTTTGAAGCTGACCCTTGTCATAAATGTTGATCGTGATGTTTTCAGAAAATGCCTCTGTTTTGAACAGTCTTCAATTGTTTGATTCAATGTAGCGCAATAGACGTGTATTGGAAAACCCCAAAAAGGTCTGATATAATTAATACACGTGTGGAGCTTCCACACACACACACACGCACACCGCATTGAACTGTTCACGCGGTGCACTGGAGCTTCCACACACACACACACACCCCGCATTGAACTGTTCACTCGGTGCACTGGAGCTTCCACGTGTGGAGGTTATATTTGCAAAGTGAATGGCTTGTGTTGTATAAGTTTCAACAGTAAACAGTATAACCACATTTGAAACGCAGCAGACGGAAATGTGGAGAGCGTGGTGTCACTCACATACACGTGGTGTTTTGAAGGGCAGAGGCAGGCCGTTCAGTTGGTCTTGGCGACAGGCTGCGCGGCGAAGTTGTTGTGTCTGATATTTTAGTGTTGAAAGTATTGATGGCGGTGGCAACTGGGGTGGAAGAGTTTAAAAAAAAAAAAAAAAAACTCCAAGGAGCAGCAGAGAGCATTAAGAAAACGTGCACTCAGGAATCCGCACAGCAAGGCTTGTGTTCAGGACTCTTGTCTATCCACAAGGTGGCATCACAACACATGCAATCGTGCCGAAATGAGCGTTCGTGGTGTTTTCAGCACTTGTCTCTTCTATACAGAACCATATCAATCCGTCAGCGCCTTCTCTGGGGAGTTTACTTGCGTGATGTTATTGTTATATAACAGATGTCATATTCGGCACCCTCGACTCCTTATACGACCCGTGCTGTTTGGAGCTCTGTTTTCACAATGGCTGTTGTTCAGTATATTAGTGGTTCTTAGAACCGAAACAAAAAAAAGGTTCCAAGGCGAGCCTGGAACGCGTGTGGTTCTAGAACTAAATCCCTCTGTGATGGTGCAGCGTGTCAGATTAAGACTGTTATATATCCCTTCTCGTCCAGACTCGTATTATTCATATCTCCTGTGTATGTGTTTTTATCAGCGAAGTTTGATCTCGATGTCGCAGTGAATTGATGCGGCTAGACATGGAGATATTCTTAACATTACAATAAAACAAGGCTTGGTATTCTTTCGGATTTTCGAAAATGGGGATAGATAAATTAATCCCAAAGCACATAAACGATTGTGTTGTTTACTATACCTACTGGGATTATACCGTGTGCAATTCAACATTGACATACGACAAGAGCAACGTTTATAACATCAAAAACATGGCTATTTTCAAAAACTAGACAAACCCAAATGTATCAATATACGCAATGTACTATTATTATTATTATTATTATTATTATTATTATTATTATTATTATTATTATTGTTGTTGTTGTTGTTGTTGTTGTCGTATATCTTTCTCATAGCTGAAGGGTATAGCTCATTATAAAGCAATGAGTAAATGCAAACCCATATAGGAGAATTATTATTCCGGACATTGATTAACATTGAATCAATATGCAGCACTGCTTCTTCGATCCTTTCAGGATACATTGCATTACTTCCCGTATGAGAATAATACATCAATTATATCGTATATAGTGTTTAGTATACTTTAAATACAGGCGTTTCAATTTAAACGTGGTGTAAATAATAATAATAACAATAACAATAATAATAATAATAAATAATAATAATAATAATATATTATTATTATTAATAATATAATAATAATAATAATATATAATAATATTATATATATTAATAATATATTAATAAACAGTTATGGTAAAAAATTTCTGCGATGATACAAAAATACATGTTTTTATTTAAGGCTCTGCATTTTTGTTTTATTATTATTATTATTATTATTATTATTATATTATTATTATTATTATTATTATTATTATTTATATGTAAACATCAAGGTTTTGTTGAAAATCTTGCTCGTATCATTGATGCGATGAACCGGGGTGGATTTTAAATTATGCATGGCAACTTTCACTTGATAACATATACGCTTCGTGTGAATAATAATACATGCAAATTATTAATGCCATCGCTTCGTTTATACATTAAATATGCCGTGCAATGGGTAATAAAAACAGCCATGCGGATTCTCTCGTACCCTAACGGTGTGCTCACACGTCCATTTAGTTTGGCTGAAGAGTTTTTAATTTCTAGTATTAACCTCTAGCACTTTTATTCAAGCGATACAGGCTCTTGTGTTTCAAGTAATATAGTCCCCTCTCCATTTCCTATGGGAGGCAGGCGGGATCCTGTCACTTGTAACACCGGAACGGAACCTGCAGCGTTGTGGAATGACGCAATGAGGCAGTACAAGTGAACATCAAGAATGAAAACAAAACCGAGAGTGTTGGTTACTGGTAACTATCAAACCAAATCCTTCAGAATTCAACACAGATCTTATGGAACAGCTTCAAAACATATCTGAGTGTGTTAAACTTCAGTAAGCAGTACGGTATCAGACATGTATGCATTATGTGCTGGATGAGCTCTGTGTTTCACTCCGAAACACATTGCTTACCCTGACGTGAGGGCTTTTTAAAATTTTGATTAGGACACTCTGCCCTAATTAATTCAGCAGCTACGTGGAATTACACCTTATATATATATATATATATATATATATATATATATATATATATATATATATATATATATATATATATATATATATATATAACACTATGTTTCATTGACCGGCTCTTTAAATAAAGTTTAAGAATTGCACTTCAAATGATGTTTTATTACGTGTGTATTTGTTTGTATTAAAATGCATTTGTAGCCTCTGGAGCTTGGTGTGTTTTTGTTTTGTTTTCTCGTTGGGATTATGGGGATATGAAAGAATGCCAGTGGATTCAATCGCGTTCTATTTTGGTTCCAGACACGATGACGCGCGTTCGAAGTGTCCTAATATCTGCCCCTCCTCTTAGGTATTTAAATGATTCGTGCAGGTTTTACCTCCAGGGGGAGACACTCAAATGCAGTCGATTTAATGATTTTCTATAGAAAATAAATAAAATAGTGATTTCTAAATCTGAAATGTCACTTTTCCTTTTCCCTTTAGCTTGGCCTGTTTGTAGCACACCGTTTACTGCACTGGATGAATTACCCTCAATATAGGCGCGTTATCGGTGAACGTCAGATTCAAACGAGTGCTTTTATTGCATGTCTGTGCGTCAGGGCAAATACAATGACTGTTAATGTGATATATTCTACCGTTCCGTGTAACGTGTGAGGTGGCCTGTGGTGGACAGCTTGTAACTCTTATAAGGTCTGGCTCTGATCAATTCTGGGTTGTGGTGGAAGTCCGGGGATTTGTAACTTGTTCCACAATGTGAAGGACCTCCAGCGTGTTTAACTGCAGGGTGCATTAGAGAACGGTGCGTTTACCAGGGAGCTGCTCAAAGTTAATATTGATCCCCTAGTGTTAACATGTTTTGCAGTCTTGGGCGATGATGTAATGTCGCTTAACTAAGCCTTTCAAAACCTACATGTTTGGTGGGTTGATCGAATGATCTAACATAAAAAAACGAAAGAATAACGAATATTGCGATTGATCAGTGAACACCAGGACCGAAGCTCCCAACAAGCCAGTCGTTTTTTTATCCCGTTTCTATACCTTCTATACATTCACTTATCCCCCATTCACCAAAGTGGAAGTAATCTCTACCTTCCCTCCACATTTATCTTGTGCGTTTCTTTCAAATAAACAAAGGCTGTGAATGCGCGCATGTGGCAGGCAGCGGTCCATTTCCCGAATTGACTCGGCAGCTCCCAGCCTAAGAAGGGGGCCTCCAGGTCGTAACCTCTCCAGTCTTCAAAGTGGCCACCGCCTCCTGCAGCTGTGACGGCTCTCATTGAGCAGATCAATGAAGGGTCAGAACACACACACAATGGGGCTCTCCTCGTGGAAACTGGACACTAGTCGAAAACAAGTGGCTCATTCCTGGCATTGCTGACACTTCAGAGACCCCCTGACACCAAAGAAGAGACACAAAAAGCGGTCTGCCCAAAAGAATGACTATATGAGCTTTACCAATCGCTATGGTGGGAATGGTAACACGGCTTTACGCAACATCCGCGGCCACCCAAGCACAGGTCAGCCATTCCATTTCAAAGCAGCGGCGCTTGCAAAGACAGCCAATGGTGTGTGTATGCAGAAAACACAGCACTGGAACAATAAAAAAAAACGCTAAGAAATTGTTAACCAAATCTGACAAACATTTTATTGCAGTTTATTGTTATTATTATTATTATTATTATTATTATTATTATTATTACAAAATCAAATATGTGTTAAAAAATACAAATATGCAATTTTAAACTAAAACGATGTCATTAAAATATTAACAAGAAAATTATGTTTTTGCTTTGCTGTTTTTCTAAATATTCTGTGAGCTCTGTGCACCCCCAAAACCAACCAGTAAAACAGTGTATTAATAGAGATGCGCCAGGCTTCAACACAAACACGAGGCCTGTCAATCGCATACAGTAATAACATCCATTTCATACTGCTTGAACCCCGGTGCCTTTTCTTAACGCCGTGCACGCCAGTCTTCTTTCATGTCGTGTTACAGACTAAAACAATCAAACTGTTTCATTAAAAACAACATCACTTGATCGTTCTGTGCTTCCATTTTTTTTTAACTGCGCGTGATTTTTCTTCCATCTTTTTAAATTGTGGAAGCACTGAAATAGCATTTTGATAATTGGACCAATTCACCGTGACGCTTAAAACACTGATCATGTTCCATTTTTAATTTTATTTTTAAAAACAGTTCGATGAAAAAAGACCGAACCGCGTTTCGCTTTTGTATTTGCATTGCATTCACTGTGAAGCAGGTGGTCGCTTGGGTGGGACCGGTCATGAAATTGTGGAAAGTGGGTTATTTGACGAATTCGTCAAATAACCTTGCTGTGAACCGTGTTTCTTTCTGTTTTGAGTACACGGCGTTCGGTTGAATAATTGTACAATGACTTAAAACATGACGTCACGGAACGGTTCCGATGATGTGAATGCGTTTCAGGGGTGTTTTGTTATTTTGGACCGCTGGCAGATTGAGTTAGCAGACTGACGCCCTTTCGTTATTGCACTGCTTGGCTCAGACTCACAGTAGTGCAGCAGGGAAAGAGTACCAGGCAGCGAATCCAGCCCTCTACACACAGGCAGAGAAATAACAAGCAGTGCATACCTGTTAAAAGATGGATGAAACCATTCTATCCAGGGCGAGGGATCGTGGTGGACAGGGTCGCTGATACAATAACCCGTCACGACAAGTCGGGTTTGTGAACGGTGGCACAACGCAATTGAGGGCTCAAAGAACATAACAGCTGTGCCATAACCAGATAAAGCAGTGACGTGTGTTGTCTTACACGGTGAAATTGTATTCTGGTATGATAGGCTGATTTGAAAGTTGTGTGAATGTGCTAATCAATGGTGATGGTCTATGCACCTTGCTGACGCTATTTGTTAATATTTATATTTTGTCTAGCTGTTATTTTAAGTCGGGTTCTCTCTCTGTCTTGCTTGGTGGAGTAATGGTAGATCTCTTCAGTGGAAGAGTCCTTTCCTCCGACCTCTGGGTCCGCACAATCGACTAAATCAGGGGACCGCTTTAAAAGGCCACCCACTCGGAAATATCCTGCTTCTGTCAACCCCTCCTGCACCAGAGTCGGCCATTCACAAAAGAGTTAAGGGAATTAAACCGCACAGTGAAGAAACCGAACCAGGACAACGGCTTCCTCGCATAGCGCCCAGCGCAACGGCATTAGATCAGTGGGCTTGTATGTTGCTCTATATCACTTCACAAAGCTATTTGTAAGCTAGCACTTATTTCTGATTTACACTTATCTGTGTCAAAGCAGTTCCTGTCCCGTTCAAACCCCTGGAACGCGCTTGTTGGGTTATTGTACTCTGATCATATCTTCCACACTTGTCTCTCTCGCACAAACACAGCACAGGCCCCCAAATGACAAACAGTTATACAGGTAGTGGAATATGTCATTTTCATGTAATACAGCTTGATTACAAACAACCATTCGGATCTACGCCCTTGATTCGCTTTGGTTCCAGATCCATCAATCCCAGGCCTGCTCTTCCCACCGGCTGTACCTGGAAACCTGGAAGCAGCAAAGACGCAGAAAAAGTTAAACAGAAACGACACCCAGGCCGTTCGTCTCGAACAAACCGCTGCGTTATTAGAGATACCAACCCACACACATCCATGTCCGTGTTTCCATTGTCTCGATGAAAACCCTTTAACGGCAAGACCCTATAAGCAATATTGCACTACTCCAGAGAAGCACAACAAGCAGAGGCAATACTGATAGGGGCTCGTCTTTAAGGAAATGTTGTCTTTTCCGGTCTGCGGGCCGCCTTGTAGCTTTCAAACAAAGCGTCCCACACCTCACCAGGGACATCGCGTGCCTGTCTTGCTGACGTGTTCCAGAACACTATCACGTGCCTGTCTTGCTGACGTGTTCCACAGCACTATCACTTGGTAGCAAATCCACTTGCTATCAGCCATTCTTACGCGCATGTCCCTGTAGATAAGGTGTACAGTATATAATGCCCAGGCGCAAATCTCTTTTCTCAGTGTATCCCGGACTAATTGATGACTTGGCACTTGGAGCCCCCTTTCCCCGGCCTGGCTCCGGAGGGTTAAAGGAAGTGGCTCTCGAGATACCATCCCCTGATACAGAGACCCCTCGCTAATGCATGCATTCCACATTGATCGCGGTCTTTGCCATCCTCACCTTCCACAGGCAGTGCAGGAGACTGCAGCCCTTTCATGTTGTCACTAGAAACAGAAACCAACAAACGCTGCAATGCCGTGGAAATGAGCGCTAATTATGCAAAGGTCGCTTTTAATTGTTTCCAAATGCCTGGTGTGTTTCCCTTTCAAAACCACGGACAGTTACTTTGCTGGAGAAGGCAGTTGTTTTTAGATCTGTGTTTGCTTTTGTAAAAGTGCTGACCGTGTAGGCTACACGCCTTCTGTGTTTCCAAAAGCCTATTTATATTTATTTAGAAACGCAACACTTTGCAACAAATAGGCTGTTTAGCCGTACAATGCAATCGATACAGTGGCAATTTTAAACGTTTAAGCTCTTTTTCTTTCTCAAATACAAGATGTGACACGGTTGTTCTTAAATCATTTACACTAATTTGCCCGCTAGAAGGATTTGCGAAATCCAATTTTAAATCGTAATGGTTTCCAATTAAATTCTGACAAATAACGCTATCAACTGAATAAAGAAACACCCGAATAAGGGTCTCGCTTGTACAGGTCACGCGTCTTTAAAGAGCGTCGTTGCTTCATTTTAATTAAGATTATTAACTTACAACAAAGTCATACTGTATGGATAAAATAATATACAGACAGACAGACAGACAGGTCGATAGATAGATAGATAGATAGACAGACAGATAGACAGATAGAGAGATAGATAGATAGATAGATAGATAGATAGATAGACAGGTAAACAGAGAGACAGACAGACAGACAGGTAAACAGACGGACGTTTTTACGTTTAAAATTCTTTCTGAGCTCGCGAGAAGCCACTATTGTTTTCGGTGGCATAAACAGTGAACTTTGACCCCCATTAAATAGAACTTTTGGAAGACTGGAGAAAAAAAACCAGATGTGGGGCCCTCTCCTGTTTTTAATTATTCAAAGTTACCCCCCCCCCCAAAAAAAAAAAAAAAAATCCCTTTAAAAAATCGTACAAATTCTCACAACCGTTTGCATCAAATCGTCTTAACACGATTTTTAAATTATGTTTTTATTTTAACTCTTAAGAAACGACTCCACACTGTAGCCCACAGGAGCCTTTAAAGAATACTTGCATGTTTTACTTCTGGCTTGTGCGTTTATTTTAATTATTATTTGGGGGTACCCATAATATTATTATGGGTAGTTGTATGTTGTTGTAAAATACACACACACACACACACACATATATATTATGTCTGCTGAGCCATTGGGTATTATTTATTTCCTGGTAGACGCCCTTATCCGTACATTACACACAATAAGATCACATTTAAATAAGAGCAACATAAGACATACAGTAAATAATTACCTTTAGAGTGAGTTCGTCGAGAGCAGTTAAACTTACAGTAAAATATTTAGTTATACGAGTAAATTCCATTAAGAGCACGTCGTGAGTACGATAAATGGATAAGAACGGTTTCAAATAAGAGCAATTACACAAACAATGAATACGGATACCTATAAGAGTCAAATCAAGTGCAGGATACAGGGAGTAGTTATAATTAAGAGCAGTAGTAGAATACGGCGAAGTATGGAGCAGTTCAGTGCAAGTATTTCACACAATTGTTAAAGTTCATATCTATATATACTTCAATGGGCTTGGGTTGAATTGGGCGCTTTTACGCGTCTGGTTTAACGTGGAAGGTTTGTGTCTCTTTAGCTAATTCTTTGCATTCCTGCAACGTTTGAACATCTAGCAAGCTCTTACAAGCTGCCAGTTTACCAGAGGATTCCTGCTGCCAAGCAAGATCTGACCTGCCCAGGGATTGAACACACAGATTCTCCTTTCAGAAAACACTCGGGCCATACTTCTGTCTTTCTTCTCCACACGACAAATGAGACCATTTAAAACAGCAAGGCCAGCGCGCTTCTCGCTCGGTATTAAAGGTGTTCATGGTGGCACGTCCATATAGTTAAAACCGTTCACTGTATGTGTGTGTGTGTGTGTGTGTGTGTGTGTGAGAGAGAGAGAGAGAGAGAGAGAGAGAGAGAGAGAGAGAGAGAGAGAGAGAGAGAGAGAGAGAGAGTAGTGGGTGTCTTATTGTGATTATTAGATTAACGTATTTTCACAATAAAATTAAAACGTTTGATAGCTGTTGTAAGCATTCTCCAGAACAGTGATAATTGCATGTGTCTATATACACTTCAATAAGTTTGTGCTTGTATTGGGCGATTTACTTTACACGCACGCACGCACGCACGCACACTCACAAAATTTCGCTAGATCTGGTAGAAAATGGAGCGTGTACAATTCCAGCTAGAAACCAGAGAGACTCGTGTGCAGGACCTTAAAACCATTGTTTTTCTTCTGTGTTACGTGCTATCTTCCTAAACTAAAAGCGTTTGTTTCGATGTGAAACGACAGCCATCGCTTTGAGGTTTAAACCAGCAGCCCCCTCTTAAGCAAACAGGCATGTAGTGCGCACTGACGTGAAAGCAGATCGTCTGAGTCTGATCGCAGGATTCCAAACCTCGAAGTGGAATATAAAAGGATGCTCTTTTCAATCGTTATGTGTGGCCAGGGTGGTGCAGAATCACCAAGCACAGCCTTTGAAACACAAACAAGGAGCTAGTGTGACTATTAAACAGCCTCTTAGCACACATTTCTGATTATTATTATTATTATTATTATTATTATTATTATTATTATTATTATTATTATTATTATTATTAATAACAGTTGAAAGTATGCTTCAGTAACGTAATGCCTCCACAGGATGACAGTTATCCCAAGGAGCGCTCCTCCCCCTTCTTACAGAGAGACTGCCTCCTACATTCCACAAAAACATCCCAGCTCCCTTCCCCCATGGACCCGAGACAAATGGACCCCCCTCCCCTCTCACACACGGCTTTCCATTTTTAAAAAGGCATAGAATGAATTAAAGGGACAGCTGTTTTTCCTCACTGACGTTTTCTGTGCATATCTATCTCTATAAGTAGATCTGCTGTCTATATATATATATATATATATATATATATATAATATATATATGATATATTTCTAAATACAAGCCCACATCTCCAATACAGCTGCAATGATAAGCTATACTGTATCCGATGTGATTTGATAGATTGTATGTTGCAATGGTTTGGAGATTTTCTTCCTAAACTATCACACGTAACACCACATCAAGTTGATTTTTTTTTCTAATAACAAAATGCTTGTAAACACCCCTACAGCTCTCCTCTGGAGTAAAGTCAACAGATATATAGGGCAACATGCTTCTTCAGACTCGCATGCAATGTGCACCAGGTTTTTGCTGTTTATCTTTACACTCAACTCGAACATACTCTTGACCTTCTGAGCTGCATTTTACTGGAACAAAATATTATAGGCTAGTCGCATTTTCTCATGACAAGGAATTGAGACGAGAGAAACCCCCCGCTCGTGTTACGTTGCTGGCAAACAGCGCGTTCCTTTATCAAACCCATTGCTAAAGTATCGCATGTCTTTCTATGGAACTATGCTTTTCTTTATGTTTCGAAATACAAATAACTTTTTTTTTTTTTACTTGGAATTTACACAGGGAAGAGATTGGAAAGAGAGCCCCGAAACTGTAAGCATCTTTAAAACGTCGGTACTATTGTAAATAAGACTAGTGTTTCCTTACAGAGGGATCAATACAAAGCATAATTAACCAATAGCTTAACAGCAGAATTAAGACAACAGTGACGTCAATGTGTCTGTACACAGCCGAATTGCGTACAGCCTATCCATACTCATATTACCAATTTAGTTTAGATATGTTACTATTTGTTTACAGCAAATCAAAAGAGGCTATATATACAACGACGGTCTGACGAAATGCTTGCCATGCAGTTGAATCGCAGCTACTTCATTAATGCTGTGTTTGGTTTATGTGGGGAGGGGAGAGGGTGTCTGTAGGACCTTATTGAACTTCTACATTTGGTAATAACATCGAGTCTGTCTTTAAGAATCTATATTCCTCGTGCAGCCATGGTCAGTCCTTTGTTTGCATTTATAAGACAACGAAATACCATTGTCATTCGAGGCAGGGGCCTTGACACGGTGAAACACGAAATCGAAGCCTGTCTGACAAGAACCCTAGAGAAAACGAGCTTCAGAGAGAACTCGTTTGCAGTTCACTGTGAACGCTGGGTGTGTTTTCTAGCTGGGGTTGTTGCAGATCTTCCTCTTCGTTTCCAGTGTGGCGCACACGTAGTTCTCTGCTGGGGCAGATGCTTTGACAATACTATTGCACTGCTTATAGATGGAACAGTAGTGCAACGCTGTCAGAGCACCGGACACAAGCATGTTGCACACCTCCTTTTATTATTATTATTATTATTATTATTATTATTATTATTATTATTATTATTATTAAGAAGAAGAAGAACCGTCACTGTAGGAGTGGAAGTATTGCTCGAATTAGCAGTATGGCGGTATTATTACCATCATGATTACTACAGCCATTTCACACTAAACTGCAAGCGGTTCCTGCAATCCATGAGATACAAAACAGGCATGTTGCCCCTGCTTCCATTATCACAGTAAAAAAAACAAAAAGCCAAAAACAAACTAGCGGCTAGAGCTGCAGCACACATTCGACAGGAAGCGCCGACCAGCGGGGAGCAGTTTGGAAAGAGCAGCGCTTTCGTATGATGTGTTTGCATATATAGAAACGCAAGGCTTCATTCTAGACGTCTGGCCTGCACTGGGGTCGTAAAAACGAACGAAACAGGGCCGTTATAATTCACACACACACACACACACACACACACACACCTATATATATATATATATATATATATATATATATATATATATATATATATATATATATATATATATATATATATATATATATAATATATATATATATATATATTCGTATATCTTTTAAAATGTGTTAATATATTAGAATTACACACATATATAAATCGTGATTCTCAAGATTGACAGGAAATATATTCGTACACCATGACATAACTCACGAAGTGTCAGACGAATAGATGTTTAATTTATTTTAAAGCGTGGAACATAAATGCATGTTAATGTAGGTCGATGAAGCACTTTTTAAATTGTGTTTGTTTCACCACTGAATATATATATATATATATATATATATATATATATATATATATATATATATATATATATATATATATATATATATATATATATATATATATATATATATATATATATATATATATATATATATATATATATATATATATATATATATATATATATATATATATATATATATATATATTTTATATATATATATATATATATATAATATATGATTCTATAAGCACATTGCAAAGGCCCTTATTTAAATAACCCCCTCTTCTGTGTAATACAATCCCGACACGTGGATACAGTCATTGGAAAACACATCATTTGAGATTGTTTGTGAAATGCAAAGGGGAGGGCTGTTGAAACGGGGTCGCCTTTCTGTCAGCCAATGCCCTTTTAATATTGCACTGCTCACCTCAGTATCTAGTAGTACAACAGAAAAAGAGCCGCGGACAACAGAATCATACAAAGCTGCAACTTCTGAAAAGCATCGCTAGCCAAGTACTGAGAATGAACACAACTGTACATGAGACCCAGACGATTAAAACAATATTACTGCAGCATCTAATGAGAATAAATACATACATCAACAAATACATTAATAATAATAACATAATAATAAATAATAATAATAATAATAATAATAATAATAATAATAATAATAATAATAATAATAATAATAATAATAATAATAATAATAACAACGAGTAGCAGAAAAAGGAGATTGGTTTAAAGGTGTATTTTTGTGTTATAGTTTCTGGAATTCGGAAAATCCACAAAAATGTGTGTTTTTTTCTTCTTTGAAACAATTTTTTTTCTCAAAGTTAGTTAAACTTTATTAAATACACGTTTATACAAGTTTAACTACCTTTTTAGAAACAACACACACACATGCAATACAAGTAAAATATCTGTTTTGAATACAATAGGAATTCCAAAGGTTTATTATATAATAATAATAATATAATAATAATAATAAATATATATATATATATATATATATATATATATATATATATATATATATATATATATATATATATATATATATATAAACAGGAAGGAAGCTGAAATATTAGTAAGACTGCAGTGACTGCTATGTTTTCAGCAATCTTTAGATACAATAAACATCAAGCAGTGGCAAGCACTACTACTACTACTACTACTAATAATAATAATAATAATAATAATAATAATAATAATAATAATAATAATAATAATAATAATAGGCAGGACATACATCAAAAACGTCCAAGTTTCAGTGTGCTGCAGGTCAGCCTTTACCTCCGCCATTTCTGGGGGAAAAACAACATGTTTCAGAACAACTACAACACTGATCTTTAGCAGCTGGATTGGTGTGATTGAGACTCCTCTGATTATACTGATCCCTAGCCCATCATTTACACACGATCCCAGACACGTTTCACTGGACTACAAACAACAACTACAGCGGGTTACACAGACTAAACCACACAAAGACAAGAACCCAAAGCGTGTTACACAAAAAAACACACACAAACTCCGAACTGCCTCATTACAACCCTGAACACAGACCTTCTCCTACTGTATTCAAAACGGATATTTTATTTATTGCATGCGTGTGTCTTTTCTAAAAATGTAGTTAAACTTGTAAAAACGTGTATTTAATAAATTTCAACTAACTTTGAGAAAAAAAACTATTTTTTTTTGTTTCAAAGGAGAAAAAAAAAAAAACATATTTTTGTGGATTTTCCGAATTCCAGAAACTATAACACAAAAACACACCTTTAAACCAATCTCCTTTTTCTGCTACTCGTTGTTGTTGTTATTATTATTATTTATTATTATTATTATTATTATTATTATTAAAACAAATTCTTTGATCACACACAGAACACAGCACAACACAATTCGTGCAATGAGAGTATACTACAATACAACACGGCCTGCCTGTAATTCTTTACAAATCATACAGCCAGTTGCCATTTTCAACTGTCAACTGGAAATTTTTTTTAATAGAAAAAAAAAAAAAAACTTCTACAGCAAAGAAAACTGGGAACAACGTAACTTTTACAAAGTTCCAGGAGCACGCTGGCGCACAGAACAATCCCATTCGCCGTGTGCTGCTACCCGGGGGTTTACAATTTAAACACACGTTTTATAGAAGCTGGAGACGAATTGGAACACTGACGATATTTTAGCAGAGATCTTTTCAAGAGCTTCCCAGTGCTTGTTATAAAATCTACAATCGCTTCATAATCCAAAGAGACTAGATCATATCCAATTTAACTAGAAATGTTCAAAATTAGACTTTGAAAAGTCATAGCACAGCTAAGTCAAAGAAGTTAGGGATTTTTTTTTTCTTCACGTTTGCATCCATATATAATATATTCAGCCTATATAGTATATGATAGATATATGTATTATATTAATATATATTATAATATTATATATATATATATATGTTAACCAAATTAAGACGGCTCGAGCTTGAAAAGGATTAATTTAGCACAATGATTAGCTGACAAATTAGAAAACATACAGGAGCTGTTTTTAACACAACAACAGCAGTGCAATGTGTTTCCAGTCGATTTAAGAATAACACATACAAAACTGCAATAGCAACAGAGATTAAAAAAAACTACAGTAACAAACCGAACCGAACCAATTTCGTTCGGTTGGAAACTTCATCCAACGCAAAATAACGCCCAAATGCGCCCTGTCTGTTCAATAACCGATTGTATTACCTTGTCACACAACTGCTCTGTCTGGGGTCTGCTAGCTTGTTTGTTTGTTGTGATTATTTATTATTATTATTATTATTATTATTATTATTATTATTATTATTATTATTATTATTATTAATAGCAAATAACTGTAGCATTATTTTTTTTCCCCGAAAGCTCCCCCCGTTTATAAATTCCGTGCACATACCTGTGAAATATACAGTGGTGTATTCTAGACCAGGCTGCACAACCAAATAAATCACTAACCCCGCCACCTCTTACCTGTGTGCTACTAACCACAATATTCACTCGGATTCGTCTCTTTTTCTTCCCCTCAAAACCCCACTTAGACCAAATGTTCTTTCTCTTGATTAAGATCGGTCACTCTGCGTTCAGCGATAAAACCATGCAAGCTTTTCCTTAGAACCAGCTGTGGGGTTTGTTTTCCTCCCCAACATGAAATAGCTCCCTTCTTTTAGCAATGGAACCCTCCACCCCACCATCAGTTTAAATGCCCCCTTTTTATCCACACCTCCCCCCTTCGCCCTGAGCTCCCGCCATTTCCGCCCAATCACCCGGATGCTACTCACAAACAGAGACGGGACCCCCAATTTCATGAATGGTACCTGGCCAAGGGAGGGGACCTTCGTCGCTAAAATAAATAAAAAGTTGGTAAAAAGATCAGGAGAGCAGGCTGCAGATAATTTCCAATTTTTTTCCTCGGCTCCCTTGCATTTCACCCCGTCCTGTCTTGCAGCAGTTGCTGGGTTTCAGCCCCTTTTGGTGGATAAATCAATTTTGCCAAGCCTTCAGTGCAAGCCTCATGGCCTCCCACTTCCAGCCTCCATCTTTGACTAGTTGACATTCAGCTCCAGCCTGACCAAATTCCTTATTTGCATGCCTCTTCCCGATTGGCTACTTCCTGCGCTAGTCCTTGCCACGTGGTACGTGATTGGTTGAATTTTGGGGTATTTAAAAATATTACCCGCTCTGGTATTGGTAGAAGACCCAGGAACGTCACAGTATACTCTTATTTTAACAATGAATGCACACTGTCTTCCATTCACAAATTCCATATTACCCGCCTTTTGTCTAGTAGATTTTCATTGATTATTTTGTGCTATGGGGGCCGCTGCGGTTAACAGATCAATCAATTAGCGGAGAAGGAAACCTCAGCATTTGTTCTTGTTATTGTTTGCTCACAGAAACATACCACACAAGGTAACACGAAGTGCCGAGACCCAGGTGAACACGAGGTGTAGCAGCGATCGCCGGAGTCTGTGTGTTACGTTGCTATTATAGCAAATGCATTTACTTATTAAAGACATTCACTGTAATAAAGGTATGTGCGATTTCTGGAACTCGCATACTAACTGTTAACTCTCAGAACTGAACGTTTTGTGTCAAACTAACCTCTCAACAGCAAATGGGGGGGGGGGGGGGGGGGGGGGGGGGGGGTTTGTACAGATTTTGTCAAAATCTAGACTCTTACAAACTACATCAAATTACACAATGAAATTATTTTACTAAAATATATTTTTAATTTAGATTGTTTTAAGTCTTACAATGTATAAAGGTTGTGTGAATCTAATACCAATAGAAAAGTATATTAGAACACGTGCATGATATTCTATCAATTATTAATATAATAATAATAATAATAATAATAATAATAATAATAATAATAATAATAATAATAATAACAACCCAAAAACACACACACCACACACACACACACACACACACACACACACACACACACACACACACACACACACACACAAGTAATTTGTTACTTAATTAAATTGTAATTATTCAAGCACAATTTTTCAAGTACAAGTGTTGCAAAATGTCTCTTTTAAGAGCTGTGGCAGCATTTTGCTTGAGAAAAGAGGGCGTGCCGCTTCAATTACAAGCCGCTTTTAAAATGCTTGATAAAGTTGGCTAGCTAAGGTTTGCCAGCTGAAGATTCATACAAATAAAGACTAGCCTCGTTTCAAAGTGTGGAGCCGGACAGGAAGCTTTGAGCTGCTCTGTTCTGAATGATGACTATAATCAATAAATAAAACAAAAGCTGACCTCTGTGGCGCCCGGAGGTTTAGTAATCCAAAATCAAAAACACAGACAGAATCTTTTTTACAATCATATTATATTATTAATATTATTATAAGAGTATAAGCACTTTTTATATATATATATATATATATATATATATATATATATATATATATATATATATATATATATATATAATGATATATATTATATATTTCATCCTTTTTAATTTCAGTCAGTTTAGTTGATCCTACAGTAGACGAGTTGTCTGCTAATAATTGCACACTTTGGTCTTGTACTCAAGTAAGTGCTGTGAAAGTAACTCTGATTATTTTTTTTCTCTTTCAGATGTGGCAGGAGTGTACAGCTATCACAGTGTGGGAGGGGATTCGGGCTGCTCTCTGCTCTCTTTGGCTGTAACTCTCTTTTTTGTGATGCGGAGGGCATTGGGCTGTTAAATCACACATTCCTATCCGATGGAGCTGAATAAATGGTATTGTCCTGTAGAAAAGAGCCGGCCTTTCTCTTCCCCAGTCCCCCTGATCTGCAGCGGCCTGATTGTGCAGTTAATCAACACAGAACGTTTGATGTAAGGCAGGGCGTGAATTCAAAAGGGCGAGTGGGATTCAAAGTGATTCTCTTCTCTGCTGTAAGAATCGTTTCTCCCTATGTACGTTTCAATGCTGTATGAAGGAAACTTTTTTATTATTATCGATTGATTTATTAATTTTACATAGTTTGCATAAACACGCAGGATACCTGGGCAAAAGGTTTTTAATGTTATTAAAATGCATATCGTATACCGGGAAAAGAGAGCAAGCTGTCAAGTCAAGGAGCTAATAAAAAATACGAAATAATTTACTTTAAACATGTTGAACACAAACTGCAGAGGCATTTATTATTATTATTATTATTATTATTATTATTATTATTATTATTATTATTATTATTATTATTATTATTACATTACTATATTCTTATTAAATTATAAAAGTTTATTTTTCCTTGTTAATGATATAAGAAATTATTTTGCATATTTTCAAATATCCAACACCAGCTTCTCGCTCTGTTAGATAATAAATTAATAATGTTTGGGAAGATAATAAATAAATAATCACTTTTAAAATGTTGTTTTCGAATGATGTGATGTCATTGCATGGGAGGAGCGCTGTCGTTGGGTGTACGCTGGGAAGGCGAGGGCCTAGGGGAAATGGGAGCCGAGAAAAACATGTTTATAAAGTATAAGGACTGGGGGGGCTATCCTAAAGCACGTCACCATCCACACAGCTCTGAAAAGCACGACTGTTTGCAGGGATTGGGATCTCGTTCTTCTATTTGTTTTGATACTGCAGTAATCGTGTTCGCGTTTTAATGTATTTCCTCCCAAAAACAGAAATATTAAGAAAATATATCAAAGAAACAAAAATGAAAAATGAAAGGGGAGATTGCAGGGCTGCAAACTGTGAACATGCATCTGAATGCAGAATCCATTCCAATGAAGAGCTTTTGAAATATGTAGCAATACACACAGACACACACACATATATATATATATGTGTGTGTGTGTGTGTGTGTGTGTGTGTGTGTGTGTGTGTATGTGTGTGTGGTATATATATATATATATATATTATATATATATATATAATATATATATATATAATATATTATATATATATTCAATACTAAGGATTCTCTGTCGACATATAAGTTCAATACTTTATTGATTCCTGGAGACAGCAATACATTCAACACGCCTTTTTGAAATCAAGACAATACCTGACAATGCATCTCACTGCCTGGCAAACTATTCATGACGTCACCTTTCACTGAATAACTTTTATAGGAGCTATTGAACTTCAAGAGATGCAACTACGTTGTTATTTTTTCTTGTAATTATTATACCGTTATACAGACTTGGTCTTTTGTCAAATGTAAACACGTTACAAGTTTAATTGAATTGCAGTTTCTATTTAATTCTGAGCTTGTTTTCGGTGATGTTAAATACAGAAGATTACCTGACAAATAAAAAGGATTGTTCCTAAATTGTGAAGCACACAATCTGTGAGTTAATTACAAAGACACATGCTGTGAACGACATCAAGGCTCCTGAAAAAATAAACTAATGCTAATGCTAATACTAATAATAATACTACTACTAATAATACTAATAAAAAAAATAATAATAATAATAATAATAATAATAATAATAATAATAATAATAACATCTGATGGAACGTTCTGATTAATATGTGTTTGTGTCTGAGAGAGAGAGAGAGAGAGAGAGAGAGAGAGAGAGAGAGAGAGAGAGAGAGAGAGAGAAGGGTTGTGACCGGCAGTTCATGTGTTTGGTTTTGAGTGGGTGACTATGGTTCCTAGAATATGTACTACATTCTTATTGTGATACTAAGTGATTTCTGCTCTTCACTTTATGGAAAGACTAACACCATTCTATTAACACAGAGGGGATAGAAATATACTGGCTCTCTATCATACGAGAAATGCATGTATGGTGTTAATACAAATTCATATTCACAAGAAGAAGAAGAAGGACTTTTAAAATTCGTTTAAAATTCGTTTTTATTGACTCTAGACTGATTAACCAACATTTGATGTTTTACTATATAGCTGCAGATAAAGGGTCAATGCAGATTAAAAACATGGAAATGTATGTAAAAGAAAATAAATATGTTTGCAAATGAATTCAAACAGATAAACAGATAGTCTGTAGGTCTTTATACATGCAAATATAATGCTGTTGATACTTGTATTACCTCAAAGGTAATAGTGTTCCCATATACACTGCATGCTATTGTAGGCTATTAGACAGGTGATGCTTGTATTATGAAGAAGGCTCTATGAACATTAGAGTTCTGTTTGTGCTGTATAAATCACAGGACCAAGAACACTGTCTGTGTAAACCAACAGAAAGCTGTCCCAGAGCTACCCATCTACACCATACCCAAATCTATACATTTATATTGAATGTTACAACATGGTTTATTATTATTATTATTGTTATATATATAATTATTATTAGTAATTATTATATAGTATCATCAGTATAGTACAACAAGTATTGTTGTTGTTGTTATTATTATTATTATTATTATTATTATTATTATAATAATAATAATAATAATAATAATAATAATAATAATAATAACTAAATAATAATAATAAATTCTAGGACCAATGCCTTGGCTACAGAAAAAAAAAGATAGTTAGGACCAAAGTATTAATCGGTTACAAAGTGACAAATCAAAGCCTGAGCTTTTCAATAGCCGTTGCTACAGTACCTTCACTATTTCTGTAATGTAGACAGGTTTTTATTTAATTTAATTTTTTTTTTATTTTACATAAAGAAATATTGTTTGAGTCTGCAATGCCTTGACACAGTGATACAGACAAATGTAATGAATGAGCATGCCTGCAAAGCCATACACTCTGACACCATGTGCTTATCTCTTAGGGTTTGCTTGGATCAGTTATGTCTACAATCATTAAAAAAAAAAAAAAAAAAAAAAAAGGAAATTTATGTGACATCAGCAATGTGAAACCCAGCCCTTTCCAGCACAATAGCGTGGACTTGTAACAATAATAACACTGACATGAAATGTTACATTATTTTTAGAACATATCGAAACAAATAACACATAAAGAACCCTCATTTAACAGTTTAGTTCATGTCAGAAAATACTAACCATGCTGCAAAATTTTGATGCAGAGTTTTATAAACAATATGCCTTTAGAAACACACACACACACACACACACACACCACACACACACACACACACACACACACACACACACACACACATATATATATATATATATATATATATATATATATATATTATATATATATATATATATATATATATATATATATTAGAATATACCATATCTAATCGACGTTACATGGTACCATGAATGTTATTTACTGTAACTGACATTCATTTCAAGTTATGTAAAGAAATGAAATACTTTTAACATTATAAAATATAATAAAGAAAGATCTATATATAAACATAAAGATATATTTGTAACAGTGCTTAATAGAACATATTTAGTAAACAATAGTTTCTTATTTAATTAATATTTAAAGAAGATATTTGGATTCTTGTTATTAAAGTAATAGCTTGAATTGCAATGTATTTTTTAAACTGTAAATTATGTCAATTTTAAACAGAACATTTGATTGAATGAAACATTATAATTTGAAAAATTGTTGCAAGAACTGTTGCCTTGCAAAGCGTTTCCTTCCTTTAATTTATTCCTTTTTTAAAAGAAAAAAAATATGTTTATGTTATAAAATAAAACAACAAAACAAACACCTTACAGTGTTTGAAATAATTAGAAATATATAGCTTAGTTGTTTGGCTCTAGTTTTGTAAGATTAGCAGGTGTTTCACCTCTTTCAAAAGATCGGTGTTAATTAAAGACTAGAGTAAAGCCTTTATGTTATATTACACTAGAAAATGTTACACTGTTGTTTATAAAGGCATTGTGCTGCGTGATTAAACTGAGCTGTGTTTGTAAAATATTAAACTTCTAGCTTTCTATGATAATCTGCTTATTTTATTCTGTAACAGTGTTCAAAATATGCATCTATGTTAAAATATATTTAAGACTAGATTCACAAAGCAATTTACTTCAAATTGTTATTAGCACAATTTTTATCTGAAAGGAAAAAAACACCATTTCAATTTTAAAATTAATAAGAAAGAACTGAAAAGTCTTCACTGTTTAGATTAGGTTTGGTATCTTTGTTGGGTGTGTTTCTCCTTTCTACAAAGATTGTGCTGGTGATGATTTGGTGTAAATCACTTTGAAAATTTAGCCCTTACAGTTCTGTTGATGGAGGATATTTCTGTGGTTGTGTTATATGCTGAGATGTTTTTACAATATATCCTCAATCTTTAAACTGTGTAAAAAGGGCTTTGAAGGATGTGTTCAAATTACAGGCAACAAGGAAACAAATACCTAACAATCCATTTCGTCATGCATGAAGTCATATGATTCATTTCATGAAAAAGTATTTTCAAACTTTGATTGTCTTCTAATTAATGGCTGATCTCTCAAGAAATATTTCACATTCTGCACGTTTTACAATTAAAACCTCTTGAATAATAAACCACACCTAAGCTCAGTTAAACAGCTTTCGTGATTACATCTCAATTGTATGGATGTTATTGAGAGCTTGCTTCCAGAGATATTTGACCTCATGTGTCAGGTTAATGATTTAAACAGTTCACTGATTGGTCTCTTTACAACATGCCCAATGGCCTGAGAAGCAGCTTCCAGAACGTTTTTTAATATTTTAAACGCTTTGATTTTGGAAACCATTAATCGTAATGATAATTGTATGTATGTATGCATCTATTCATTTATCTAGCTTTGCTACTTTAATAGTTTATACAGTAACTGTTTAACAAATAAAATCGATGCAAGCAAGTCAACTTGAACTGTTCAGGAACAAAGTGCTGAGATGGAGTTACAATGAAACCCAAGCCTCATTTTCACCTCCACCACACCCATTGATGCTTCATTATACCTCATGCTAATTTATACCTATATCTATATATGCATGTTTATAAAGATCTCTCTGCTAGAAGTGCATGCATGTGGTACCTGTCCCATACAGTGCATTTCCAAAGAGCAACACACAAAGACAAGCTGGTGATACAAAATGGCTGCACCACTCAAATGAAGGAGTTGTTATTAATGTGAACAGCAGGCTGGTAGGAAAGCTGGTCCGTGTGTGAGATAGACTGCAGTGGGAAATTTTAAAACTAGGGGATGTGCAAATATACTGCTGTGTTTTACTTGTTTTTTTTTTTTGTAACTGAGGATAATTATCCCAAAATATACCGGTAGATTGAGACCTCTAAACAAGGACTCGGAGATTTCCTTTAAACTGAAAATTGAAGAAGGGGTTCCCCACCCCCCCCCACCCCCACCCCCAACCCCATCCCCCAGCTGACTGGTACTGATGACTAAATTTCCGATCATCAGTGATAACTCTATTGATACTTGGTGAACCCTAATCGATGTACTTGTTTGTGGGAGGACCAAAGACCCTCCGTCTCCTTTCTCAGGAAAGAATGACCTCTTAGGGGGGGATGGGGGGTAGCCACTCACCCATCCCCCACCCTCTGCTCGGAGTGTGCTCCTAATTGCACAGCATTCCTTCCGAGTGGGTGGCAGAGTCTTACACAGTTTCTCCTCTGCACAGGGAGGGCGTGTAAAAAACCCTTTCATGTGCCTGGAGATCAGCAGACAAAAGCTTCATGCACGTTCCAAAAGGGTGCAACACAAGTAAACAAAAAATGTGTCAAGCCTTAACACATTTCACAGCTACAGTAAGCAGCCCTTTATATTAATAGGTGCTCCTAACACTTGATTCATGAACACTGTTTAAAGAATCACTCTGTCCTATGGAAACCTTAACAGCCCAAGTTGTTGTGTGGCATGAAAAGGTTCTATGAAGGCAACATGACTTCCTCCAGCCTTTCTTTAAGAACTGTCTGCTGATATTCTCCTTACAAATCTGTGAATTTTCTATATTCACCTGGCACAGGTTCTGGGCTCTACAATGAATGTTAGTTATTCTAGAACCTGATTGATTGATGTAGAATGGTGGAAGATGATAAATACGATTATCTGGTAGGGATCTACATTGCAGGTACATATTAAAGGGCATTGACACTTTTGCTGGCTAGCTATATAAACCCTTAAATATAATATATTACAATAAACAGAAGAAATATTAATATGTACTAGCTATTAACACTTGAAACCACTCATTTACCAACCTGCAATTTGTTTTGTATTATATTTGTCACATAAGTGATGCAACCATAAAACCAGCAACGAAATGCTCTAAAAACATGCAAG
The DNA here is from genome assembly GCF_017654505.1 of Polyodon spathula. Taxonomy (NCBI): domain Eukaryota; kingdom Metazoa; phylum Chordata; class Actinopteri; order Acipenseriformes; family Polyodontidae; genus Polyodon; species Polyodon spathula. The sequence continues at coordinate 22,419,965 of NC_054558.1, read as the reverse complement.
AGTGACAATTCAAGAGTGACAATTCAAGATGCCAACTCTGGAGCTCCTCCTAATAAAGGAACTGTTTGGAACGTGCACTGTGATAATCAGCTCATTAGTTCCCCATTACTCATTAACTGCTTCACAGTGACGGGGGCATTAGCAGAAACGTTCGTCTGGCTGACCCACTCACTGGCATTTACTCCAGTCTTTACAAAGACAAACTGGATGCAATCCTAACCTTGTTCATTTCAGTATGTGCGTATTGTGCCGTTCTGTTATTTGTTTGTATTTATTTAAAAAAGGGATGCTGAATGATATTGCTTTGTTGCAGTACAGGGGTCAATTAAAACTGGAGTACAAAAACACTTTATAAAATACTCCTCTTTGTTTGTTTGGATTTAGGTCAACCACCTGGTAATTACTTCTATTCATATATTATTAGTTTTATGCTTATAAAGGGCACACATTTGTGTTGGTTGCACATTAGATTACTGTGCATAAATAACCATGTAATAACATGGCAATACCAGTGGCATCCACTCTTACAAGGTAACAGCTAGAAGAATGAGTGGGATGAATGACGTTGTTTAAAAAGCTCTCTGTGTGTAATTACACAGTATTTACCATTTAAGAGCAGGGTTGTTGGTAATTACATAGTTATTACATTGTAGTTACACATATATTAATGCACTGTATTTTAAAGGTCCACCTTTGTGTTACTATCTCTATACTGAAATGGTTGTTGAACTCAGTGTGGGGCTGTGTAGTAATTACATAGTTAATACAGATTGATGGTAATATATTAGAACCCTTTTACTTGAGTAAAAATGTGCAACTCTGAATACAGTATGTCAATTACCTAGTATTGCAGTTAGTAAGTATTGCTAAAATACTGACGTAGTTGCTATACTGCACTGTATTAATAAATGATCACTTAAACGTCTTTCAACAATAAAAAAGGGTAAAACACACTTACCTGGTTGCTTCTCAAAGCGAGTCAGCATTGGCACATTTGAGTTTTCTTCAGAATGAAACAACGTGCCTAACAAAGCCAGAGGGAAACAATCATCCCCTTGTTTCAGGGAGCTTGTAAGCGCTTCAGAGGAGTTTCTTTTTTTTGCTTCTGGAATTTCTTTCAGTAAATGAAAGTACTAGTAATGATTTGAAGAAATGATCTTTGAGGATCTGGCTGCTCATCTGTGAATTGCTGTAGGTCCTTCACTATTCATTAGTTTGCATGCTGAGTGCTTTGTAATTCCAACTAGGCTATGGATCCCAATTTACAGCTTGGCCAAAAGTTTTGCATCACCCTATAGAATTAGCCCATTTAAAGTTGGATGAAACCTGCTGAATAATGTTACATTCAAATATTGAATTGCATACCACTTTGTAGTTTTCCAGCTACTTAACAAAACACTGACAACATTTTTTAAAAATTGCCATTTCAAAATCTAACATGAAATACTGCACTACTATTATGACTTCCAGTAGACCTTTGCGATATCATTTTGTAGTTTCTTTGATCACATGATATTACAGTACATTTAAATTATGTTCATATATATAACACTGAAAGAAATCTATAGTATTCATTCCTCTCCTTCAGATTTCTCTCTTAACATTATTATACTTTTAGATTTAGCTTTTACATTTACTTTGAGTCACACAGGACTTCAGGTGTGGTCAGATGAAATTCTAATACATGCGGGATAGGGAGTGAATCCACAGTGTGGTGGCAAGACATTACAAAGCTAAACTAAGCTTTTCAAATAAAATTAAATAGTGTACAGGAATGTTCAGTTAAAGAAGATGGGAGTTTACAGGTTTTTGTGAATAAATCCCAAAGTATTGCCAGTGAATCACGTGTAGGTCTTTAGAGCACCGTGCACCATGGCAGTGAATCACGTGTAGGTCTTTAGAGCACTGTGCACCATGGCAGTGAATCACGTGTAGGTCTTTAGAGCACTGTGCACCATGGCAGTGAATCACGTGTAGGTCTTTATAGCACTGTGCACCATGGCAGTGAATCACGTGTAGGTATTTAGAGCACTGTGCACCATGGCAGTGAATCACATGTAGGTCTTTAGAGCACTGTGCACCATGGCAGTGAATCACGTGTAGGTATTTAGAGCACTGTGCACCATGGCAGTGAATCACGTGTAGGTATTTAGAGCACTGTGCACCATGGCTTTTAACCTTTGCTCCCAACAGTGCCCCCAGCCCAGACGAGAAAATAAGAGCTTCAAACCAAACCCAGCCGATAAGCACATCCTTTATTAAAAGAGTGCATGGTAATCTGCTACCAGTTAGAAGAAAATGCAAGTCAAATATTTGTGAATAGCATTTCCAACCGAGTAGTAAGAAAAGCATAACTTATACATGTAAACCTTGAAATAATAGTAAAGGTGCACAAAGTACCAAAGAAACACAAAAGTATTGAGGACGTTTCGGACATAAAAGTCCTTCATCAACTAAAATGCCATAGAGTACAGTGAGCTGTTTGTTTTTAAGAGTTCATTTTCAAATAAAGTCAAGTGGAGCTTCATGGTGGAATGTTCATCCCAAAAGGTTTGTGTTCTTTCTGCTTTCTGGTTGCGTGGGTTCCATAGCATTTGTAAATTCCACAGACAGTGACATCATCAATAGAATGTTCATCCACATTAATATGCGTAGCTACAAATGAGCAGGTGGATTTGATGGGAATGCTTCGGAGGTGTTCTATTTGATGTGAATGCTTCGGAAGTGTTCTATTTGATGGGAATGCTTCGGAGGTGTTTTATTTGATGGGAATGCTTCGGAGGTGTTCTACAAAATGATCTGCTGGACGTCTTTTAGTCTCTCCTATATATAGCAGGTTGCAATTCTTTGCAGATGGCACAATACACAATTCCCTTGACAGTGCAAGTAAACTGTTCATTGTGGGGGGTAGAAGATTTTTATGAAGTGTATACTCAATAAAAAAATCTTTGATTCAAACACTTGCAGAGGTATTTAAGTAGCAATGTTTATTTAGCACCTTGTCAATGTTGTACCTGTAACAGGTAGCACTCTATTGCTGCTGTTCGAATCCACCCCTATGCAGCTGGGTAGGAGGGGGACTTGATGACAGCTCAAAGGGAAGCAGATCCATGTGGCTTTTTTCTGTTGGTGTTCAAGAGAATTGTTTGATTAGGGTTTGTTTACAATTCAACAATCTAAAGCCATGCATTGAACCGCTGGCAGCGTGAAGAATTCCCCCCCTGATCCATTCCCCCGCCACGTGGGGAAACCTCCTAAAAACTTTTTTTCCCTTTCAAAGCCGTGTTTGCAAATTCACAAGCATGAATCTCCTGCACTAGGTGTACCACACTACTGTATCCTCTGATACATGAGACACGGGAGACACAGCAGATTAGTTGTGGGCAATCAGCAGATCATTTTGCAAAAGCAACAGTTCCCTTTTCTTAAAAGGGGATGACGGGTGAAAGGTTTGAAGATTAAAATGTAAACAGCACAATGTATTATAATTACAAGAGTGTTTCTAATTATTTCCTTAAACTGCAACATATTTTGCTCCCAGTCAAGGTCTTTCTTGCTGGTGAAAGAGGAAACTGCTTGACCTTGGTGTGACCTGTGACCCCGGAGGTCAGCACCCATGGAATGCACAGATGTCCCCGTTCAGAAGCACGCACACAAACTCTCAGGTTTCCCAGGCAGAGTGGCGCCAGGTCCTGGAAGGGGCCAATGTGCACACCTCCCCCAAGCAGCAGCACATACCAGAGATTAAACCCAACAAACACAGGTTCACACAACCCAGACCCCCATCACCTCCACACTCTCCAGAGTGCGTCTCTATTACTGGGTTCTACTTCAAGGGTTATTTGTCTGTGAAGTTGTTTTATATATATATAAAAAGTTATTTCAGGTTGTTTTATATATATATATTTCTACCATGCTATCTGAAGAAGACTGAAGCCAAAACGAGTTTTCAGTTTACATCAATTGCTTTTTTTTTCTTCATTAAGTATTTCTCATGATGGATAGTATTCTGTTGTATCCTGATTCTAAGATAGCACTGTTCATTGACAAGAATTTCTTCTCTCTCTCTCTCTCTCTCTCTCTCTCTCTCTCTCTCTCTCTCTCTCTCTATATATATATATATATATATATATATATATATATATATATATATAATATATTTTTTTTCAATACTAAATAAACACAAACTTCAGAACAATTAGAGAAATAAAAGAGTTAAAGCAATGTTGTTTTGCAGCTGAAAGATGAAGCATATTGAAGACAGAAGAAGCCACACATTCACAATCCAGCCAGTTGTTTCAGTGTCTATAGATCTGCTCTTTGTGTTAAACACAACCTTCACTAACAGATAGCGACTGCTTTGGAAACAAGACATGTTCAGTTGTTAACACACACCTTAGTGAATGTTTGAGTTCAAGGTGAGGCTGTATGACTGGGAAGGTGCCCTAAAGATGCACCCTTCCTTTATACCTGACCTTCAGCATATAATTGTACCATGTTAGGGTTCCTATCTATGCTGTACTATATCATTCAGGGCAGCCTTTGTACCCAGTAGGATTCACATAAGCAGTATGATCCGATTCTGAAAAATGTAATGAAAGAGTCCATTCTGGAACACGTTTACATTTGTTGTACAATCAAATAGCAAAAATAAACTCAATGAAACCCAGAGAAACAGACACTAATCAAGCCTTCAGAATTTCATTGAGAGGCGGATATATTGAGTGCAGTGTGTAATTGAAAAGCGGTTTTTATTCTAAGAATGTTTTTTTGTTTGTTTCTTGTAGATCAATAGCAAGTCAGTTGAAGTAAATTGTATTACATGTATCCCTTCGATCCTGGAAGCATAAGCAGGGCTAGTTTGAGACTGGCTCTTTAGCGGAGTGTCTGTGTGGAGCTCAGTCCTCCCTCGCACTGTGTGCTGCAGCCCGGGGGGTGTGGCCGGCAGGCTGGGAGGCATTCCGTTCTGCATGCCGTGTGTGTGTGTGTGTGTGTGTGTGTGTGTGTGTGTGTGTGTTAACTATTGCACAAAACATTTTAGTACCAATCATTGCATTGTCTTACCACTGTTTTTATTTTAGCTTCCGTTTCTCCTTATTTGTCATAACATTTTTACAACATAAATGTACACATCAGCTCATATTTTTATACATTACCTAGATTTTTCCTTTGTGTTAAACTTTGCATTATAGTATTATTATTATTATTATTATTATTATTATTATTATTATTATTATTATATTATTATTATTTGTGCTCCAGCTACTACGATATGATTACTACAGATAATAATAATAATAATAATAATAATAATAATAATATAATAATAATAATAATAATAATAATAATAACGAAAACTCTGTTTTGGTCCCAGGTTCGACACCTTACAGGAATGTTCCACTTGTGAACTTTTTAAACATGGAGCAACAGTTCTCATAACAACAATACTAATAATCTCAAGATCAAAGATCAAACTGCAAACAATTATATGAGCTTAAATTAGTTTTCTATTCCTGTGCAAAACTAAATTCTATGAATAAAGAGCTTTCTAATTAACTTTAAACCCCACCATTACTACTGCTACTTCTATTATTATTATTATTATTATTATTATTATTATTATTATGTTTATTGTGGCATTTTAACAACACGCTTTATACTTTGTGATTCCAGTTTATTACAAAATAATTGTTGCATCATTTTGACTGTGTCTTCTACACTAATAGTCCTTGTAAAGAAATTCGTGGCATTTAATTGGATACTTCCGAAGCTGAATATATAAGAATCTGTGAAGCTGAATATAAGGCTCAGTGGTAATTACGCTGGAGAGCTCTGGACTGTATGTAGCAGACTGTCCTGCTAGGAAATAACACATTTCCTGCTAATAAACAAGTTACTCATCCATACAAAATTACAAAGGCGTTTCTTATCAGGGAGGACTCAGCAGTTAGGTGGGCTACAAATTAACTTATATATCTGCAGGGAGGATTGGGAAATATCAGGATAAAGGAAAACAGCCCAACCTCAAATTGACCTCTGATTGTAAACGTGGATTACTAAAGAAAGAAAGAAAGAAAGATTTTTTATAATAATTTATTTCAATACAATGTGCGGTTCCTATCTTCAGTAATGGCCAATCATCAGTCTATGTATGTCTCTGTGGCTATACTAAATGCTCTTGTGTATCTGCACTTTGTAAGGAGAATGGCGAGCTGCTTTTAATAAAAGCATGCACATACTTCTTCAGTCTTCACAGACATTCCTTGCTTTGCTGTCCATACACCTAATACACAGTGTCAAAGGTCATCTGGCCAGAGGCAATTCCATTCCCATGGCAACCTGGCCTTGCTCAAACAATCCTGTGATTCCAGGTTTGTGGGAAAAAGCAAAGGTCTGGAGAGCTGTCCATTTATCAGAGATAAGAGCTGAAGGGAGAGAGGACTGGGAGCGAAGGGGTGAAAATAAATAGAGAGCAGAAACTGAGCAATATCTTCCATTTAGGCTTGCATTGGTGTGGGTTCAGTTGTTTTTTGTACTGAATAATACATGTATTTTGAAGCCACGTTGGTATATTTTAATTATATTCAATCGGTGCTGAAATAATGTGTTTGTAGCCAATGTTGGATGTCATAACTAAATAAAAGACAACACTTTAGTGTACTTCACTCAGCACTTCGTGTACTCCCAGGGTCCCGAATTTCGTATATATATATTATATATATTATATATATATATATATATATATATATATATATATATATATATATATATATATATATATATATATATATATATATTGGTATAAATATATATATATATATATCTATATAATATATATATATATATATAATATATATTATATGCATACGTAGTTGTTTTGTAAAATTAACTATCTGAAATATAATAATTTCCAATTGCATTAACCCTTCCTAAATATTTATTTGTTCATATGGGTATATTTGTTTGTAGGTCTTTATGAAAAGATTAAATATTGTTAAAAATAGGTCCCCAGATGCATGATGCAATAAGTATCTTTATTTATTTATTTATTTATTGGAAACGTTTGGACCGATCGATTGTTTAAAACAATGTCCTGGGCAGTGGGTTTGAAAAGAGGGCTATTTTCAAGCAAACTAATGCAATGCAAAACTAACAGTACACTTCCAGGAGCTCTGTTTCCTGTGTACCTTTAAAACACGGTACAGGGCTTCATTCTGAAAACTATTATCTTCAAATCGTAATTAGGGATTTTTTTTTTACCAAACCTGATAAAATATTAACAACTTAGACTTTTAACTTAGTCTTACGTTGTTGCTTACACGTTTTAAAACTGTAACGGTGTCTTTCTTTACTTTCAGATAAGAATTGTGCTCATGATGATTTGGAGTAAAGAGTTTGGAGAATCCAGCCCAGAGTGTTTGAAAAATAAGATGCGTTTTCCTCAATAAGGGTTAAGAATCTGTCTGGATTGTTACTTGCAGTGGTATGCAGAGTCCACCAATACTTCAGCCAGCTGCAATGGAATCTGCCCACCTAAAGAGAAGGATGTGTTCAGGATAGCATTTTGTTATGCTATGACCTGTACTCTTATTCACCCTTTTGCAAATACATGTTCCAATGCAAACAGCCCCAGTGGAATTTTGCCCAGCAGCTAACAGTTATTGTGAGGCATGGTATGCTTTACTGCATATTAGTCTCGGATCCCTGTGTGCTGCAGCATCAGAGTTGTACTAAAAACTAAAACCCACTTAAACCCTACACATGCTTAAAATGGAAAGCTGGCTGGAAAATGACACTTTTTATTTTGGTTTTGACAGCTACTGAAAGTGAATTCACAGTTCCTGTCTTCATTGATAAAAGAAAAACCAGCATTATGTTCTAATGAACCTGTTTAGAAGCCCCTGAAGTGCTAGGGTGGAAATGAAAAAAAAGTTCCAAAGCTCGAACTCAAACCACCACTGTCGTAAGCAGACATGGCAGTTTGAATGTTGCTAAGAAAACAATCTGTGTGGGGCTGTCGTGGTTCCCATTGCCTCGGTGGCTAATTCAAGGTTCAGTGCGTTAAATTATCATTCAGTAGCAGTTGAAAGCAAACCTGATTCATAATGAAACTACTGTGCCGATCCACGCTGCGTTATCTGTGAGCGAGGGTTGTAGACCTGAAACCACAGAGCAGCTTCACGCAGGATAAACAGACCTGGTTAATTAAGCTCCTCGTTTTGTTTTTTTCTGATAACACAAGAATCCTCTTCGCCTACCCGATCTCTGGGGCTGACACCACAGCAGTATCTCCCCCTTTTTACCCAAGTCACAGTCTGATAAGCCTCTGCATTCCTGCGCTGCCTGATCTATTGCCTATCTTGTTCTTGATGGCACACAGTAGATCACATGGTGATCATACAGGAGGCCACACTGTCACAGGCCCTTGTTAAAGTTTGGCTGCGCTGTGCAAGCGATGGTCCAGCGTGACACGCTTGTATAGGAGATAACCTCAGGTTGTTTGTGATATTACCCAGGGCTGGCTTACCTCACCCTTTCCTCTGAAGAATGCAGCATGTTTATCTACCAATCACCTGCTATGACAGTATTAATCTCCCAGAAACACAAAGCAAACACTGAAGACATTAAAACGCTACAGAACGGGGGTTTGTCTCTGTGGTTAATGCACTGCCTTTTGTGTGGTCATTCTTACTGTTGTAGTTTCAATTTGAAATAAATCTGCGTGGCGTGACTATTTATATGCACTGACACTAACACCAATGCATGAGATTATTCACGTTAGTGTCTGTGAGACACTAGCTAGGGCATTCCTGTCAGAACAGTCACTGACTGTTTACCTTGGCTGTGAGGATGACTTTGTCCCTACAGCTCAAACAGAGACATAAACTTAGGAAACAAACACCAATCAAATACCTTTCCAAGTGTAAAAATTGATTAGAATGGCTTTTTGAAATGTATTACTTTTGCTGCATGGATTGGTTTTAATTGCAGTGGTAAAAACTGTAGACAAAGCAAGAGGTTATAAAAAGGTATATATGTGTGTGTGTGTGTGTGTGTGTGTGTGTGTGTGCGTGCGTGTGTGTGTGTGTGTGTGTGTGTGTGTGTGTGTGTGTGTGTGTGTGCGTGCGTGTGTGTGTGTGTGTGTGTGTGTGCGTGCGTGCGTGCGTGCGCGCACACGCGTGCGCGTGGGTGCATCCATGTGTGCGTGCGTGCGTGCGTGCGTGCGTGCGCGCGCGTGCGTGTGTGTGTGTGTGTGTGTGTGCGTGCGTGCGCGCGCGGGTGCATCCGTGTGTGCGTGCGTGCGTGCGTGTCTGTGTGCGTGCGTGCGTGCGTGCGTGCGTGTGTGTGTGTGTGTTTGAAATTTTGTGCACCAGTGGGAAATCCCTGTGTTTTTTGTGAAAGGGTTAACCTGTGGAATTGTTATTCTTTCTGTGTTCTTAACGGGTTCTCCTGGTAGAAACAGGACTGCAGCCTTGCTGGAGTGCAGGCTCCTCAATCTTGTTTTTATGTGCGCTCCGGTGACCTTGAAGGGGCTTGAGATCCTTTCAGAGGAGACCCCTCAGGCAGTCAGAATGAAGTGTTCAGGATGGTTTACATTACATAGTTAGGAATAATTAGACATCAAAGAGATGATTCATTGGCCTGTGCAGCAGGGCAGCGGCAGGACAGGATCCTGACAGTCTAGGCGTTCTGGTGAGGCCCGCTGCTACTTCAATATCCATTTTCAGAAGGCAGGTCTGTGAGTCACCGCTGTACAATTCGCAGCATCGTAACTCAATACACATGGAGCAGCACCTTGAGCATGACTCACTACACTGCAAGGATAGGAGAGCATCCCTCAACAAGGACCACGCTGCACTTCTCATGTCTGTATGTGGGGGGGGGGGTGAGTGTGTGAGTCTGCGTGTGTGTGTGTGTGAGTTGCATTCTTCACAGTATAGAAAATACCCAGCAGTAGTGAGGTGTGTGTGTGTGTCTCTGTGTCTGTGTGTGTGTCTGTGGGTGTGTGAGTTGCATTCTTCACAGTATAGAAATGACCCAGCAGCAGTGAGAAGGGGTGTGTGTGTGTGTGTGTGTGTGGGTGTGTGAGTTGCATTCTTCACAGTATAAAAATGACCCAGCAGCAGTGAGAAGGTGTACCTGGTTGTGGTGAAACAGGGCTGTGACCCGCGTCTGCACCCTCTCATCTTCCTGTAAGCTCCTCTGCTAGGGCTCCATGCCTCTGCTCCCTGCCCCGCCCTGTGCGACCGTGCCCTGAGCACGAGGAATGTAAGCGTAGTAGAAGTGATGGGAATGCTTGCAGGCTTTCAATCACTGTCCCTGACAATCTGCCTGCCCAAAAAAAACAGACCTAAGAAAAGAGAATTGCACACCGAACACAATAGGCTCATAACTCCATTAAGATACCCTGCGGCTGACATTTATGATTGAAACTTAACTTGTTTGATCTAGCAGGAAAGCCTGTTGCAGAGAATATGAGTAGAACAGTGAACTGCTGACTACAACGTGTCTGGTCACTACCATGTAAAATGACAACATGTTATCACACTGAGAGACAAACACACAGATGCATAGAAATACGAACAGGCTTGGCACTCTCTGAAGTAATTACCGAGCAAGGATAAGCAATTAAGAACATAAGAAAGTTTACAAACGAGAGGAGGCCATTCGGCCCATCTTGCTCGTTTGGTTGTTAGTAGCTTATTGATCCCAGAATCTAATCAAGCAGCTTCTTGAAGGATCCCAGGGTGTCAGCTTCAACAACATTACTGGGGAGTTGGTTCCAGACCCTCACGATTCTCTGTGTAAAATAGTGCCACCCGGAATAATTCTGGTCACTTCTTTGCACTCTTTCTAGAGCAGCAATATCCTTTTTGTAGTGAGGTGACCAGAACTGAACACAATATTCAAGATGGCCTAACTGTTACAGCAGATTCCTAAGATTAAAGTGTGCTGTGTGTGAGGAGCTCTTTAGTTAAAGAAGGTTTTAAATGGATGGTTTTCTTATACACAGTAGCACTTAAAATTGTTTTAACAATAGATACCAATGGAAGCACTCACAGAATATCGAGGGAGTGGCTCATCAGCGGAATCAAGTCAAAATAGCAAACATTCCAGGAGTTCTATTTCCGTCGAGCACTGGAAACACTGGTTTAGTCACATTTTCACCATGAGAGGAAACTAAATTATCACCAACCCTCCTCAATGAAAGTGCTCTGAAAGGCATTGCCTCGAAGTTTTCAAAATCCATGAGTCCACCTTTATCAATGCTGGCTCACTGAGGACATGAGGGGGGGATACAAACGAAAAAGCTGTGATGCTGAAATCACAAGATATGATGATCTTGGTTCAGAATACCAAGATCATGACATCATTTATCTCGTGATCTGCTCCTAGCACATTTCTATTTATTTTTATTTTCCATTGTCCTTGATAGGCCACCGTATTTATCACCTTCAGCACCACTGGAACCCAAAACATACCAGGAAGGTGCAGCTTATTAGATTTCATTTGATATGAAAACATTGCATTTTATTTTAAACAAAACTAGCACTGAAATGTGGCAGTAATGTTTTTAAAATAGCAATTGTACAGTCCTTTGAAGAAAAAAAATACTTGAACATTTCATTGCAAACACACCCCAGGAAAAACACGGGAAACACAATGCAACACAAAACCCAGGTTTCATTAAACACAATGCAACACAAAAACGGGGTTTCATTAAACACAATGCAACACAAAACCTGGGTTTCATTAAACACAATGCAACACAAAACCTGGGTTTCATTAAACACAGAAAATAAATAAAAACACACAATATAATGTAGCCTTAGCTTACAGCATGTTTACCAGAACTACAAGGCTTGCATTGGTCAGCTGGGAGGGAGGAGTTAATTTCCCACCTGCATCTGTTGCTCTGTATAACTGCACACTGCAGTTGACTGGGGAGCATCTGTTGTAATTTAGCACATTTTCAAAAAATTAAAAAATTAAAAAATCCCTACTAGAATAACTATGACCAGCTCAGGTGTGTCATGCTATAGGGTTTAACAGCAAACTTGCCAACATTTTTTGGGGAAAAAACACTTTGTAGTTATATATATATATATAATGATCAAGATACTGTAGATTCCCTAAATGAAAGGCATTAGCTAAGCTATCCACGTGTTTTTACTGCAGAGCAAGTCCTATCAATTCCAGAGTGTCTACCGCCACCTAGTGGAACACAGTGGAACATGCCTCACACAGTGCAGGTAATTCCAACTGTCTAAAAGAAACGGGACTGGCTTCATGTTTCATAATTCATCATCAAGATACGCACATGTTGTAATGTAACCAATATTGCATTTCTGATTAAATCCGCTCAGTCGTCAATACCAAGATGGAAAGTTAAACTACATTGAAAAGCGTGTCTTTTCTGAAGCCCAGCCTCAAATCCACAGGAACCGCACAGCATTATTCACTCGCTGTTAAGAGTGTTCTTTTGTAATTGGCATGATAATTAACATGCCTATTTCACCACAATGATGAGGTCATCCAACCGCGTAATAGCAGTCAGCACGGAACTGTGGGGTGAATAACTGTGCCTCAAAAAGAAAGAAATACCGACACGCCACATTATACAAATATCACTGTATTCAGTGACTCGCCGACTGCTCTTATAGAAGATTACTGTGGGGAAATAGATGCGCAGTGTAGTAAAACATAGTAAACGCATATAGAAAGCCTGGTAATTTACCAGAAAATTACTAAACAACTATGCAAACGCAACATGCTTGGTATATATTGTGCATAAATATGATTATACTTATCATCTTCAGAAACCCGCATTCACAGACAAAGCTTTTCAACATGTGCGCTATGGAGAGGCGCTTCTAATGCCTGCCATTGTATCTGCACACGTGTTCAGAAAGTAACGCGTTTCCATTCTCCGGGACTGAATGCGACACGAATCGTCTGGGTTGTTTGCACAGCCCCCTGTCTTTTATCTGTGCGCGCACTTTGATTCCTATGTCTTGGTATTCTTGAAACGTTTGTAGACCACATGTGGATGTTTTTGGATTTGTTTGTTTTTTTAGCAAACGGTATAAACGGTTGTGTAAATAACAAACTGTACTTAACATCAAACAGGTCTTAAAGGATATCTGCGTTTCATGAACAGTGTTCAGAATAACAAACTTCCAATCCCACGCCTATAAACCGCACACTTCATCAATCTATCTGTGTGTGTGTGTGTGTAATTCAGACATATATCACAACACTAGAACACTGCCACACTATAATGTACTCATAACATTGTTGTTGCTTTTAAAATGTGCAATAAATCTGTCAAAGTAAGTGATAAACTAAAGAAAAATGATAAAAAATACACCCTGTGCCCCTAGAAGGACGGAAAAGTAAATGTAGCATCAATCCAAATCTAGAATATAGGAACAGGCATAAATAAACATACTGCAGAATGTTTGCAAAATTGTCACACACAGAATTTCATTATAGACAAATATGCATATAGAAACCCCAGACACAAATTAAGACTCAGATGCACAATCTTTCCCAAAATTCATCTTTTATTTTGAAACACGTTCAGTACTTTTCATAGTAATAAATACACTATGTAATATAAATACATATATGAAATAAATAAATTGCTTTAAGAGTAACAACATTGGAATCGTATGCTACATCCAAGAAATAGAGTTACTCAATTAAAAATAACCAGTTGATTGGGCATTGAATGATATATTACAAGCTCCCCAAGCCCCCCACACAGCAGGTAACAATGCATTACTGAAAGACAACTTGCTTTCAAAGTACACATGGCAAGTACATCTTATACAGCATAAGGGATAAAACCAGAGAGAAATAAAATATATGTTTTAACTACTGTAGTAAAATAAAACCCTGGAGCCTCTGTAAATAAACTCACACATAAAACCTTTTTTTTCTGTCTTAAACTCCACCACACAGCCTTAGCTTTCCAGTGCAGTTCATTTTATCAGTGGTCTACAGAATTAGCCTTTAGACACACACACGCTACTGTCACTTCCTCGTACTCCAGCAAGTATCGTGTGTTGCCAGCCATGGCCATGACGGGCATGTTGACTGTCACCTCGGCAGCGGGGATGGCAGGACGCTCCTTCCCATCGACGGTACAGTGCCGAGGACACTGCGCGTGTCTGATCAAAGCAGGGATTCTCCTGGCATTCCTATCCTCTCTGCAAAACAACAGGGGGGTTCTTATGAGTCAGCAGCCTTCTCTAGGACAAAGGCACAGTCTGGTTAAAAAGAGGAAATGCTGGACTGAAGGCAAGTATTCCTGCCTCTGGTGACAGTGGGTTTGGGTCTGGGAATAAAAAGCCTTAAGAGTTAGTGCCATGCAGGTGATTGTGCATTGTGGCTCCACAATGTACCTTCCTCTTCAGAAATAAACTCAGTTTACAATAGCCTCTATGAAGTCCCCACACTAGCATACCTTCATCTGTATACATAGGACTTCCACTACAGAAAGTCAGTGAAACCCCGCTGGGAGGCCGCTGGCATACCTCAGTATTGCTCTGCAGAAACCCCAGCAGAACCTCCAGAGGACTACAGTGTTACAAGCGTTGGCAGCACAGGGTGGCACAGCACAAAGCTCCTCCGATGTGTGCGTGTGTTCAGGACTCACCTGTACGTCCATGCAGCCAGGCTCCTGGACTCATCGACTGGAGCCCTGCTGTTGATGCTGTCGATCCACTCCCTTACTTGGCTCAGGGAAAAGGAATAGCCATCAGCAGTGAGCGTGTGATCGGAGTGTAAGTGCGCAGCATCAGCACTGCAGCTCAGGACACTGAGAAGCATCAGAACTACATCCAGCACAGGAGCGATTGCAGAGGATGAAGAGAAAGGGTAGAGAGAAACTGCGAGAGCAGCTCCACGACCAGACGTCTTGGGTAACATGGTTCTAATGGGCGCCACTCTATAACTACAGTATATGGGTATCTGGCTTAACCACAGCATTACCTGCAATGGCACTGAAGAGCAATAAATAAAGGTTGCATTGGTTTGCAAAACCACTGGAATGAAAATATGAACATCTTACCAATACCAGCTGCCCTCCTGCTACAATTGACTCCCATTACAGATCAGTGGCTCTGTGCATTCCTCCCTTACCGTTTGCAATACACAGTTAAACAGACCCCTGGTGCCACACAGCAGACTTCCCATTGCACCAGTAATTTGCAATACCAAAACAGCAAGCACAACCATCACCAAAGCAGGATTGTAAGGGTTTATTTTACCTTTGTCTGTGAAGCCGTTGTAATGTTCATTTCTGGTTTTGTTTTACAGATCGGTCTGTACTTGTGTTGTCTTCGGTGTTCTCAGGGAGAGTACTTGTGATTTACTCCAGACATCATCCATTTATATATTGTATCAGTCTGGAGGGAAAGTGAGGGGCTTGGCTTAGCTAGGTGAAAAGGTTGCTCGATGTTTTAGAAAAAAAAGGAACCTTAGAATTCTTGTTAACCATCACTTTGAATGAAACGTCAGCTATGCAAATTAGCCTTGGTAAGCCATAGGATCTTTCATTTGCATGATGGACTTGAAAACGTTTTCAAATATTCTGGGTTTGTTAGTTTGTTTCAGAGCGCCGTTTAACCTAATGTTTAATGATAATTTAAAAAAAAAAAAAACATTGTCAATAAGACCTTTGTTCTTTTATAAAGTACACCCTAAAACGATCTATGGTGATTATGTGATGGTTTGACACAAAAAGTCGCGCAGGCTGTGTGCCAGTATTGCGAGAGGGATTTATTCTCCTAGACTCGAGGAAAGGTATGCAGGTTAAGCGAACACTTGTTTTTTTTTATTTGTTTTGAATTATGGCGTATAAGAAAAATAGCAATGAAACAATTTCCAACCTGTCTGTGTGTAATTTACGCCTATTACAATCCTTCCTGGAAACACAGCGCTTTGAGAGGAAGCTGTTGAAGCACATGCTGGTAGAATGTGGGCGCCAGACCAAACAGCCTCTCTTCTGGTAAAGGTGTGCTCTGATTAATCGCATGATCATTGATTACTCCTCTCTCGAATAACCTAAAATACAGGCTTCGAAGAAGAAGAAGATAGCGTCTGTGGTTCTGAATAGCAACGTGATTTTAGGTAACCATATAATGAATGGAGCCTGTTTCCAAAAAATAAACATATAGGCTACATAAATTAAAAAAAAATAAAGACATTACAAAATTATACCAGCCAAGTAGTGGGGAGACAGAAATAAAAAAATAAAAAAAACTATATTTTCTTGTTTTGAAATTGAGACACCTTATTACCTTTTCCAATAATAATTTAAAAAGAAAAAAAAAAACACTTGTAGCCGAAACGTTTGTCACTGGATGTATTAATTAACGCCTGAGGGTTTTAGGGTTAATATAATTTAGTCATGGGTGAGCTTATTGCTCAAAACGTGTCTTTTCTTATTTATTTCTTTATTTCTTCTCATAGCTTGTTTTTGTCAATATCTTCATCTTTCACTCAGGGCACTTGCTGATCATGCGTGTGAAGGGTATGTTAACAGATTTTAGCTTGTTTTTGTCAATATCTTCATCTTTCACTCAGGGCACTTGCTGATCATGCGTGTGAAGGGTATGTTAACAGATTTAGCTTGTTTTTGTCAATATCTTCATCTTTCACTCAGGGCACTTGCTGATCATGCGTGTGAAGGGTATGTTAACAGATTTAGCTTGTTTTTGTCAATATCTTCATCTTTCACTCAGGGCACTTGCTGATCATGCGTGTGAAGGGTATGTTAACAGATTTAGCTTGTTTTTGTCAATATCTTCATCTTTCACTCAGGGCACTTGCTGATCATGCGTGTGAAGGGTATGTTAACAGATTTAGCTTGTTTTTGTCAATATCTTCATCTTTCACTCAGGGCACTTGCTGATCATGCGTGTGAAGGGTATGTTAACAGATTTAGCTTGTTTTTGTCAATATCTTCATCTTTCACTCAGGGCACTTGCTGATCATGCGTGTGAAGGGTATGTTAACAGATTTAGCTTGTTTTTGTCAATATCTTCATCTTTCACTCAGGGCACTTGCTGATCATGCGTGTGAAGGGTATGTTAACAGATTTAGCTTGTTTTTGTCAATATCTTCATCTTTCACTCAGGGCACTTGCTGATCATGCGTGTGAAGGGTATGTTAACAGATTTGCAAGTGAAAGCGAAGCTAAATTAACCGGCTCAGATCATCTGTGTGCAATTACACGAGACCCGGAAGTAGATCGGCTAACCCCGTTGTGTGAGATCGTGTGTCATGGCAGCCCACGGGGAAGCAGCTGAGCTAATTTGCACCTCAGTAAGTAACTCAGAAATATATATCTTTAGAGGGCTCAGATTGAAAGAAAAACCTGTATTTTATATGTAGAATGAGAGAGGACTTAGTAATGCTTTTATACAGCCGTCTTTTCACCGTCTGAGCAGCAGCAGCACAAAACACGGATGCTCCGAAATGTGTTGGAAAGAGACGATACTATCAGGCTTGGACTACAATAATTCGCAAACAAAAAATGACATGGGATTGAATTAAAAACTGAAAGGAGATTGCCGGTGTCGAATATAATACTAGACATCACCAGATCGGTGTTTCTACCAATAGGATTTTACTGGCACTAAAACACATTCTTAATGTGACCACCCGTTTCACTTTCTCTAAAGTAAAAGTCAATCAAATACAAGGGTTTCTCTCTTCCAGCCTTGATGTGAAACTACTGCAGCAGTCTTTTGGGGGCTTCTTCCTGGAAGTAGAATCAGTGCTGGTAATAGGAACCCCCAAACATATGGTTCATTTTCTACTGGTTCAACCCGCTCCGTAGATCAATTTATCACGCCACCGACCCGTGTTGTGGCAAATACTGTTCCTGCCAAATAGTGCTCCTGGTAGAATTAGGTGCCAAATACTGTCTCCAGCACAACTGTTTTTGCGGTTTCTAAAATGGGGAAGGAGAGTTACCGTGCATCAGTGTGTGTTTTGTTTATTTATTTATTATATTGTTGAGATGAGTTGGCTGCAGTGCAGCTGGGTTTCTTTCAGGTCAGTGCAGAAATAGCCCTTGTCCTCTAACAAGTGTTCTTCATTTTTAGTTAGTACAGTAAATGTGTCTTTCCGTGTTTCATTAGGAATGCCTGTACTGTGTTTCATTGCAGTACTGAGAATACTCTGCGCCGACCAGAGCCAGTGTTTCGAACAGGAAAGCTGAACACTGCTGAGATTGGATTCCTCGCCTGTTAAAATGAAGACGGTGTTGATGGTGGCAGAGAAGCCGTCTTTGGCACAGTCCATTGCCAAGATACTTTCAAAAGGTATCGTTAAAAACTGCAGAGATGGAAATAAGATTCTTATTGCATAGCAGTTTCACCCATTCTGGGTTTTGCTACAAGCTTGATCAGCTCTAGTGTACAGGTAACAAGCTCAGGTGTGTCTGATGATTATTAAACTGTAAACAGGTATGGCTCAAACTGCTATGCAATGGGAGTCTTATTTCCATCCATATACTGGAAGACTGCCGTGACCACAAGAGTGAGAGTCATGTTCGCTCCACCTGACTCGGGTTCCCACTGCTTTACATTTTCCTGGCACTGTGACTCGGCAAATCACAATTCTCATCCATTTGGTTTTTAAGTCATGACTTTATTCATTCATGCTGCACATTCTTCAAACAAACAAAAAGCAAAGAAAATAAATGAATACTAAGGAGCTGAACAGGGGGGTTGGTGTTTTTAAAACCAGCCCAGGTCATGTCATTTTCAAAGGGAACAGAATACATTGTGTCCTTTTATAACATACAGTGTTTCCTTTGTCTTTTTCACAGAAGTGCTCTTGAGATCTAAGATAGGTACCTTTCATATACCTCTGTTCAGTTATTGCAAAAATACACAAACGACGGTGTCAGCTGTATTGCACTGACCGTGCCTTCCTGCCATTGTCAAGCTCCTCTCCATCCTCTGGTCTTTAAAGCTGAGGGAACACACAGGCACTGTGGCTTGGAACTGGGTTTCAGGAGACTAGGTTTCAGGCTACTGCCTGGCACACCAGGGGGGACTTGGTTTCATACAGCAAAGTTGCTGCAAACTAGCTCTCCTAGAACCAGGCTTCAAGCCTCTCCTGAAAATGTGTTGCATCAGCTTTATTAGTGCTAACCAAAGGACTTGCAATGTTCTCACTAGTCCTGCTTTGCTAATGCAAAGACTAGCAGCTGAGTCATTACATGTCAAGTGAACTAGTCACAAATAATAAACTCTGTTCTTCATGTACCACTAAGATGATATTATTATTATTATTATTATTATTATTATTATTATTTATTATTATTATTATTTACATTTTATTTAAATAACGAACAGATGAATTCTTTGTGAATAGTGCCCTGTTTTTACAACCCATCGCTGAAACTTTAATTCTCTAATGGATAGGCAGTGAATGCATTGTTGTTACTATTATTGTTATGATGTGTTTTCTGATGCTATATGTATGAGAGTGGTTTTGACAAGCAGTCTGGTTTTCACGCCATGCAGCTCATGATATCTGATAGTTTCTTGGGATCAGAGTTCCTGGAGGTAACGCAGATGCAGGCGACCTGCATGGTTTCAAATTCCAGGTCGTACTCGGAATGCTGGTTTTTCCTCAGGACTGGGATGCTTACGGAGAAGGGAATGGTTTCCAAGCTGTGGATTTTCGTCTCCTGGTCCTCGTTCCTAATCACGCAGTGATGGGAAGTGTTGCATTTTGCCTGCTGGATCACCTGAGGCACCCTGTTCAGGTCAACATTGTTCCTGGAAAAAACAAAAAGTACATGATATGAAAAAGATGCTGTTTGAAATTGTGAACATATTGCTGTTTTTTTTTTTTTAAGCTAACCAGTCTGGATGACATGCATTTTGCATAGCACACCATTTCTAGAAATGGAGCTGTAAAATGATGCATTGCTCATTGCAGTAGTGTACTCGCGTGTAAAAAGTTTTTAATTCGCACAGTAGTTTTGCATTCCTCCAGGCTTTTCCCGTGGTTATGCTATGCATCTGCCTTACCTTTCCATGTCTTTTAATAGGTTTTATCGTACCTCTCTGGGCTTTACAGTGCTTTCCGATGCTTTGCCTTGATTTCACAGTGCTTTTACTACAGGAAACTGTTACAAGGGCAACAACTAGGATTTAACACAGTTGTGTAACATTGTCTACCTTTTCTCTTTTCTACATATTAACAGAGTGCATGTTGGGTTTGTACTCACTCGTACGTCCAGGGAGCCAGGCTTCTCTCGTTTAACGGGAGTTTGTTTTCTAAGATGTTAACGAGCTGGTAGTTGAACCCCTCTGGGTCTCCTGTAAACTTTGAGCTCAGCGGAATACTTTTGCATTCGCTTAAGGTCAGCATTGTAAGGCAGTAGATTTGAATTGTCTGGGGGACAAAAAAAAGAAATAAAATGAAGCTAATTAACAATAATAGTAGTTCTATGAACGAGACGCACATTTAATGGATACAAGTTGAACTTTTCCAAGTGAGTTTCTGTCATTGCATGTTGCACTTTTTAAAATACCTAATTAGTTGTATAATGAAGTCTAAGTAGTCAGATTTGTTTGTGTTGTGATTAATTAACCATCTAGAAAAAGTGCTGGTTAGATACTAAGAACCGGACAAACGCTAATGAGACGAATTGCCTCCCCTTGATGATTCTAATGTTCTTTTGTGCTAGTGTTCAAGAGGCAGGATTTTGTACAGTCACAGCACCATTAAACACATCCTTCCTCCCTTACAGCTGCGTGAACAACTCCCCATAGCACACTCCGGAGAGTCGCAGTCATGCTGTGATAACTGCAGCCAGTTCAGAGCACGTTTAGCATTTCAATAACATACAGATTTCTTTTATTTTGTTAACTGCATCCATAATGCAGTGTGAATAGCATGTTGTGCTGTTTTTGAAGTTCAGCTGTTACCTTGAACAGGGACCAAACTCAGTGCAGTACATTAGCTGTAAAGGTAGCCTACTAAGCCAGCTTTGCTTGTATTAGTTGCATACTTTGCGAAGCAGTTATTCTCAAATATTTCATTGTATAAGCCAACATATAAATAGTTCATTGTATAAGCCAAAAATAATTCACCCATTACATCGCTAAGAAAATAAAAGAATAAATGCTAAGAAAAAAAAGAAGTGAATGAATGTAAAAGAATCATGTTACCTTGAGGTGAAGCATGTCTGCTGTGCTGGAGTGGTTCTGAGTGCAGGAAGCCTGGTGGGATTGCAGTCTCCAGCTCTTTGCTCCTCATCCTCGAGTCCTCCATATTTATATAGAAATTGCATGAATGAGAAACCCACAAGCGTGCTTCCAAAAGACGTCATGTGTGCACGTTTCAATTCCCCAGGAAAGCTGTTAGGTAGCATGTCCTTTCACGCCAAATGTAGCTCTGATGTCTTGTGGGTAGAAGCAAGGCTGGAAACTGAAGCACTTATTAAGGTAAATCAGTTCCATGCTCAGGAGAGACATTTTCAAAGAATGTGTTGTTATTTTACTCATCTGATAGTGGGAGCAGAATTATACTCTTGAGAAATGAGTTCTGAGCCTGTGCCAGCTCCTGTACTGATTTGCAACACCAGGTTAGGATGGAAACCTACCTCCTGGTTTACCTGATTAATTATAAGAGAGCTCTTTTATGAAATTATGATGATCAGAAACATTTGTAACAACAGTCACATTCTGTCTGTGGAACACTTTAGAAATGAAAGAGTCTCCACAAGTCCCCTTGGAGGTATGTAGCGCACAATTTAGGGTTAGGTTCACGTTGTGGAATTGTCCGGAAATGGAAACAGTGGGAAAGTATTTCTAGTGATCGGTGAGTATCCCGTTTGATCCCGATCACCCTTGAATAGAGAGCTGTTTGCTCTACACAGCTGTTGAGATACATTAATTTCATCTGGACTTCTTTGAGGTCAAGACGAGCCCTTACAGCTCCTCAGACGACCCTGCAACACAGTAGAGAGTGCTGATTACTGCCGTGTCTTTTTAATTGGTGCATTTAAAGAAATTATAATGATTTTAAATGCATGTTCTGTGGAGAAGAAAATAGCCGTCCCTATAATCTGGATTTGATCTAAATAAGTTTCATTCTGTTTGGAGTTAGGTTGCCAGTCTAGGCTTCACAGCACAGTACACCTTGCAGGTGATTTCTTCCTCGAAAACGCCTTTCTAGGTACTGCAAATATTTATGCAAATAGTCTGTCCAGTCACGCACACTGAAGAATCTGTCGGCACGGACTAGTGTTAGGGGAAAGCCTCATTCCAGAGGCGTGGTATTATGCTGGCAAACTCCCTGTACTTTCCTTGTTTTCGAATGAAGTGTGACTAACGAATGATGCTAACCACCTCTGTCTAACAATTTTGGGAAAACGTACTTGTTTGGAAAGGTGCATGTTCTGCACTATTGCATTTCAGTGTAATACAACAATGGGAATATAGTGCTGTTGGTGCTCCAATTATTTTTGATTTTTAACACTGATCCCGCAGTGTTATGTTCTGCGTGGGGAATCTGGTTCAGAGAAATACCAGCATTTGTGCTTATTAAAGAGACAGCTTTTTTTTTGTGTGGGGGGGAATATCCCTTTTTCATTATATCTTTTTTTATAGATGTTTATAAAAGTAGCAGGCTTCTGAAAAATACAGCGTTCCACGCTCCCACGTGCTGCTGCAGCTGTTTAAGTAACGGACCTGTCGTTTGTCTTTTCATTGTTAACTGACAACTTTTTACACTTAAAAACTTTAAAGTCTGTTTCAAAGCTCTTCTCAAATGTCTGCTCTAATGTCCTGATAGTGAACAGAAAACCCAGAGCACTTGTGCTTTTTTTTAAAAAAAATGTCTCCCTGCAGTGATTTAGAGGTCAGATCTCAAACCCCGGTGTTGCTTGAGTCTAAGGGTGTTGCACAAAGCAGCTCAACACATTTAAGAGTCAATGTCATAGTTAAGGGAAAATGTGTCCTTAAGAGTTCTGCTTGAACTTGTATCCAACCAGCCCCTGGATAAGCAGGCTTCAGTGCACAGCGAACAGGAAAATAACAATGTACAACACGGTCCCCTCGGAGCATTACCAAAATCAAAATTCAACCTCGTTGTGCGATACTGGAGCTTTAACAGTCGTTCAGTTCTCTTTATTCATTTCTGCCTGGTCGAAAAACAAACAAAATAGTTATTTTGGTCTCTCTAGAGATCTGTTTGCTGAGTAAATGCATTGATGTGTTTTATATTGCCTCATGTGTTAATGTGCCGGTAGCCACAGTCTATCCTCAAGATATACAAGTTTTGAGTCCTGTCTCAATCCACTTGATAGCAATCTATTTCTTGTAACTTTTTTTCCTCATCTACAAAAGCAAAACTTTTGCTACAAAATTTCCATTGGGGTATGTAAACTTTTGACTAGAACTGTGAGTGTGAGTGTGAGTGTGTGTGTGTGTGAGTGTGAGTGTGAGTGTGCGTGTGCGTGTGTGTGTAAATAAATAAAATCTGGGCTCTGAATTGGCAACAAAAAGGGTAAGGCCAACATGGCCTTCACTTCAATAAATTTGTTGAGGGCACCGAGGCCACAAACTTAAGTTAAGACCAATACTGTGTAATTTTGTAGATTAAGCTAATTATTGGCCACAGAAAGATACAGCACAGTTTAACCTAATAATAACTATTCATTTATTCAGAAATTGCTGTTTGTTTGATTGTTTTTTATTGTCAACCAGCTGCCTACAGCTGTGGCCAAAAGTTTTACATCACCAAGAATTTTAGGATTGAGACCCCAGTCCAAATCTATCTTACAATCTCTCTGTCATTTCAGGTTCCCCATGTGGGCAGAGTACATGCTTCCAGCCTTGATGGCCCTCTGGCTCTCCCTGAGCCAGGGGGCACCATTGCACTCTTTTCCCAGACCTCCATTCCCAGCCTTGCGGGCCGATCGGTTCACTCGCCCCTTAGAGCCGAGAAGAAAGGATTTCACCTTCCTAAAGTCACAAGCGCATCATTCCTGTTTGAAGTCCCAGAGCTCGCTCCCGTGCCAAATATTGTTGACGTATTGGAAGCCAATTTCATTCCCTTTTTTTAACCTGTGTTCTTTTTTCATTAGGTAGCTGCTCCAGCCGCAAGGGCCTCAACGGAGCATGTTCTGTGCATGAATACACCGGCTCCTTCATGGGGCAAAGCGTGCGTTTTAAGATGACCTCGGTGTGTGGACATGTGATGAGCCTGGATTTCATAGGTCAGATCATTATTTGCGTGCCTTGGAAGAATTGCTGTGTAAACGCGCCCCGTACCGCGCACGTCTCTTAACCCGAAAGTCTTTCCTTTTCCAGGGAAGTATAACAACTGGGACAAGGTGGACCCAGCGGAGCTTTTCAGCACAGCTCCGACAGAGAAGAAGGAAGCCAACCCCAAACTCAACATGGTCAAGTTTTTACAGGTGCGCTCTTTCAGGGTTTCTGCAGGGCTGCGCACCGGTCAGGCTGCGCTTAGTAAATGCTGTCAACACCGAATCAGCTCTGAATGTAGAGATAGATGTGTTTTCTTTTGCATTTTGATTGATGACTATTCTGTATGTTTGGGAGCACCCCTGCCTGTGTGTCTTTATATACAGTATGCGCTCAAATGAAGGCACTGTATTAGATCCTACTATAGGGAGCAATGGGCTGCTCTGTCATTCTGAAGGAGCTTGACTGTAGCCTGTGTGACCAGGACACACGGTTATTCTCACCTCACACTGGCACACATGTTTACGCTGCAGGTACAGGACTGTATGTAGGGCATGGTGATCAGCTTTAACATGCCAGCTGCAGCTGCTTACATTGCACTGGTACTCTTAAATAACAGAACAGCATGTGTTTTGATAGGTTGAAGGCAGAGGATGTGATTATGTTGTACTCTGGCTGGACTGTGACAAAGAAGGAGAAAACATCTGCTTTGAGGTATGATATATACAGTAGCTTGCTTAGGGATGAGCCCGTGCACGCTGTCAGGTTCCCGTAATATTTCATTGAAGGAGTTACCATATCCGGTTACATAAGCCGTGGGTAGGCAGATTCAGCATTCCATTCCGTTCCATTCCATTGCATTGCATTTACAGTATTCACTGTCTGGTATTTAGACATCATTCTCCCCAAAATTAAAAAAAATATATATATATATATATATATATATATATATATATATATATATATATATATATATATATATATATAAATGAAGAAGATAAGTCATTGATAAGCTGAAACTCACTGTTTTAATAATTTTGTATAAGTATGTATGTGTATATATCGCTAGCTATATGATCATGGAAATAGCCCCTGTATGTATTGAACAGTGCTATGATTCATCTACATGTCACCCCAAAGATATTACCTTTGAAATATTCTGGAGTGAATATCGCCCTGAAGGTGCTACAACCCTCTCCTGATGCTACGTTTCCACCACAGGTCCTCGATGCAATCCAGCCTGTAATGAACAAAGCGTACGGCAATGAGAGCACAGTGTTTCGAGCCAAGTTCAGCTCCATCACAGACACTGATATCTGTAACGCCATGAACCACCTGGGGGAGCCCAACCGCAACGAGGCCTTGTCAGTGGATGCTCGGCAGGAGCTGGACCTGCGCATCGGCTGTGCTTTCACCAGGTACCAGCGGCAGTGAGAGGGGCTCCACTGGAACTGATCAAAGAATTCCAGTGTCTTGTAGGGACATTCCTAATCACCAGGTACCAGCGGCAGTGAGAGGGGCTCCACTGGAACTGATCAAAGAATTCCAGTGTCTTGTAGGGACATTCCTAATCACCAGGTACCAGCGGCAGTGAGAGGGGCTCCACTGGAACTGATCAAAGAATTCCAGTGTCTTGTAGGGACATTCCTAATCACCAGGTACCAGCGGCAGTGAGAGGGGCTCCACTGGAACTGATCAAAGAGTTCCAGTGTCTTGTAGGGACATTCCTAATCACCAGGTACCAGCGGCAGTGAGAGGGGCTCCACTGGAACTGATCAAAGAATTCCAGTGTCTTGTAGGGACATTCCTAATCACCAGGTACCAGCGGCAGTGAGAGGGGCTCCACTGGAACTGATCAAAGAGTTCCAGTGTCTTGTAGGGACATTCCTAATCACCAGGTACCAGCGGCAGTGAGAGGGGCTCCACTGGAACTGATCAAAGACTTCCAGTGTCTTGTAGGGACATTCCTAATCACCAGGTACCAGCGGCAGTGAGAGGGGCTCCACTGGAACTGAGCAAAGAGTTTGTGTCTTGTAGGGACATGTTTTACCTAAAAAGTTTTGAAGTAGTATCAACTTATTTTGCTTCATAAAGTCAAATTAAACTGCTGAATAATGTTGTATTAACATATTGAATTACATACCTCTTTGTAGTTTTCCTACTGTTATGAAAAACTGCATGAAAAAATTCATTTCGAAATCTAACATGAAATACTGTGCTACTGTTATGGCTTCCAGTAGACATTTTTCATTTTGTAGTTTCTTTGATTAGATGATGTTAAGTAAAAGATCTAATTTATGTTCATGTGGTTTTTTTATATATATTTTGTTATACTTTTGGTCAGTGCTGCCCAGTGTTGAAGTAATTCTACAGGGAAATCTAACAGGGTCATATTTAAGGTTTATTGTGAGATATCTGCGTACAGCTTTCCCAGTAACTGAAGGCTTTTTCTTTCGCTTGTTATTTTTAGATTTCAGACCAAATATTTTCAAGGAAAGTATGGGAACCTGGACAGCGCTCTAATTTCCTTCGGTCCCTGCCAGACCCCAACCCTGGGCTTCTGCGTGGAGCGTCACGACAAGATCACGTCCTTCAAACCAGAGCCCTACTGGGTGGTTCAGACGAAGGTCAGTACAGCTGAGGCACAGGCTTCATGCTGATCGTCTTTTTGAGGGTTATTTGCCTGTGCTAATGTGTGCGCTCTGTTTTTTCCTCTGTCTTTTGTTTGTTCGTTCTCTTCGGTAGGTCTCGAGAGGCACAGATGTGTCTCTGACCCTGGACTGGGAGAGGGTGCGAGTGTTCGACAGGGAGGTGGCGCAGATGTTTCTCAACATTGTGAAGACTGCCCGGGAAGCCAGGGTAAGGAGTTTCAGTTTCACTGTTGGGAATCTCTGTGTTGCAGCTACACCTTCTTCCAACGGATGGCGCCAAACTGACCCTTTTATTGTATAAAAGAAAAGCCATTATTGCGTTACGTTTTATATATATATATATGCATGCATGCATGCTTACATTTACTGGCAGTTCTGTTTTCCTTATTGAACACGTTCAGCTTCATGTTCAGTTTGGTGTTTACTGTATTATATGTGTTGGCATGATTGTTTTGTTTTTAGGTAGAGTCTGTGAGTAAGAAGGAGAAGGTGAAGCAGAGACCCCAGGCTTTAAACACTGTTGAAATGTTGCGTGTTGCAAGTTCAGCCCTTGGTATGTATTGTTTAAAGCTCAGTTTTCTGCTTTGCAAGGAGTAGTAAAGCAGTTACTTCTACACCAGGTTCAATTCATACACAAAACCTGTTTCTGGATTGAGTTTAGGTGGGCTCAAGCATCCCGCTGCGTGGCGTACAGCAGTAAGACACGGAACACGGCTTAACTACCCTTTGCCACTCTTCTACAATGCTGTACTTTATTAACCTTTCAGAAGGGTCAGGGGTTTCTGTGGCATGCTTTCAGAAGGGTCAGGGGTTTCTGTGGCATGCTTTCAGATGGGTCAGGGGTTCCTGTGAGATGTTTTCAGATGGGTCAGGGGTTCCTGTGGCATGCTTTTAGAAGGGTCAGGTGTTCCTGTGAGATGTTTTCAGAAGGGTCAGGGGTTCCTGTGGCACGTTTGATTAGTTGTGTCTCTTTACCAGTGTGTTTTTGTTCTTGCAGGGATGGGCCCTCAGCATACAATGCAGATAGCGGAGAGACTGTACACACAAGGCTACATCAGCTACCCTCGAACAGAGACCACCCATTACCCTGAGAACTTCGACCTCACAGGAGCTCTGCGTCAGCAAGCAAACAGCCCTTTCTGGGCAGATTCAGTGAGTGATCTAAATAGTAAAGCAGCATAAACTGTTTTATACAGGGATTCAAGCTGTCCCTTTTTTACAATGCTTGCACGGGGGTGATTAAGGAACGTTTTGTATGTAGTTTTGTGTTTCCACCCTTGTAGGTGAAAGCATTGCTTTCTGAAGGCATCAATCGACCCAGAAAAGGGACTGATGCTGGAGACCATCCCCCCATCACACCCATGAGATCTGCTTCAGAGAGCGAGCTAGGTACCCACCCTTTTTTCACTTTCCCTTTGTGATATTCTGGTCTCATGTCAGTGTTGCACAGGCTTTAGTTGTCGAAACTTCAGCTCAGGACTTCAGTGCACAGCGCAACTCCATTAGTCTTTTCAGATGCAGTTTTTGCTGGAATAACTAGCAAGCACAGCAAATAATCTAAACAGAAACGGCAACAATAGGGGGAAATGTAAAGAGGTAAGAAGTGAAATACTAGGTCAGTGTAAGTGGTGTACAGCACCCTTTTCAATGCATGTCCATTTGGTTTGCTTGTTTTACTCTGGAGTTCATTGCAAGCCCCTGTAAAGATGCTGCTGCTGTTTCTCCTTCAGGAAGTGATGGATGGCGACTCTTTGACTACATCACCAGGCACTTCATTGCCACCCTCAGCTGTGACTGCAAATACCTGCAGACCACCATCGCGTTCAGCGTCGGCACGGAAAGCTTCACATGCACAGGGAAGACTCTCATATCTGCGGGTAAGAATCAGTCTTGCCTTCCTGCGTTGGTTACAGGCTGTCCCTTGGTTTAGTCAGATGGGTGCCACAACAGTCTAAATATCTCAGCATTGCATTGTAGCAGCCTGCAGAAAAGGGGCCACACAAAGTACATACAGGGAAACTGAAGCACACTGTCCAGAGAGAACCCTTTCCAAGCAATTGCATTTAAACAGTTTTTAAAATTTCAGTCTTTTCAATCCTTTATTTTACCTGCAACTGCAGCTCAATTTACAGGGGGGGGGCTGAAATCAAGATTACAGTTTTTTTTGGAAAAGACGACATGACTTAGGCAATACAAATGAGGATGCAAGACTGCATCTTTCCACATGGTAGTTTTGGGCACAGCTCAAAGGGTGGGATTTCCTGCCACACTGAATGATCACGGAGAAAGGAATTCTCTGCACCTTCATATTCGCTGCCTAGCAGAGGAAAGGCCCGTTTTGAGGACTGTTGATTCTATTAAGCAGTGATTGTTCAGTGTGCTTCACTGTGGCAGACAGCGTGGGGGTTCTGAATTCTCCACATTGATTTTGGCTTTGCTCCACGCATTGCGCAGGCTTTACTGAAGTGATGCCGTGGCTGAGCATCCCGGATGAGGAGAGCCTTCCTGTCTGTGAGAGAGGGGACTTGTTCACCGTGGATGAGGTGAAGCTCCTGGAGAAACACACCAGCCCCCCGGACTACCTGACTGAGGCAGAGCTCATCACACTGATGGAGAAGCACGGCATTGGTAAAAACACAAGCCATTCGTCATGAGGCACCGTTGCCAATGGCACTCCACGTGTCTTCGCACATTGCTTCTCATTAGATTGTATTTCCACTGTGTGGAATATTGTTCTCAAACAGTGAAATTTAGGTTTGCATTTAAAACCATGGCCCACTTACTGTCCACAGATGTCAGTAAATTACACCCACAATGTGAAATTGCATGCATCATCCTTTTGCGCTTTTATTGCCTTTTATTACTGTGATTTAAGATGATGATGATTATTATTATTGTAATTCTTCTTTGATCCGGATGTCTCCTGAGGGCATACTAAATGACGTAGCGTTATTGCATTGCCCGCTCTGTACATGTTTTTTTTTTCCAGGGACTGATGCCAGTATCCCAGTGCACATTAATAACATTTGCCAGAGGAATTACGTTACTGTGGAGAGCGGACGCCGGCTTAAGCCGACCAACCTGGGGATTGTTCTTGTCCATGGCTATTACAAGACAGGTACAGCAATGATTTTGTAGTGTGGGTGGTAAATAACAACCCACAATGGTGAATCATGAACCGCACAGATTGCTGTTCCTGTTTGTGCTATGTGTTGTAACAGAGAACCACAGAACCCCTTAGGGTATCAATTTCATCTTAAAGGGGAGTGCCTCTCATTACAGAATTCCCAGAGGTGTAACTTGCTGCTTCATGCAGAAGAGCATCAGATTGTTGCAGACTTGCCCAGTACTTCACTGGAAGCTGGGTAGTAATTCCACAATCAGATTAGCCTTTCCCAGCCCATGCATATTGGTTTTCTCAGTATTTGTGTAGAAGGACAGTTTCTGTTCTGAAGAAGAATCTTAAAACATTAATAAAGTGTGTCTTGTGTTGAAGATGCGGAACTGGTGCTGCCCACGATCCGCAGCGCTGTGGAGAAGCAGCTGAACCTGATCGCTCAGGGGAAAGCCCATTTCAAGCAGGTCCTGCAGTACACTCTGGATATCTTCAAGAGGAAGTTTCATTACTTTGTAGATTCCATTGCTAGTAAGTTGCTGCTGTTTTTCCTAATGTCCACAGAGCTGAGCAAGGGCACAGACTGCTGCCACGTGTTTCACAAAAGAGAACTCTTCCTGTCTGCAGCCAAGGTTTTCAGAATACTCATATTGCACCCGCATGGAAATCAGACACTATTTATTTATTTATTTTTTTTTCTTTGGTCTCGCACCCTTTTGGAAACATTTTATATAACTGGGGTTTGTTGTATTTTATGAGAGTAAGTAAACAGGCTACGAATCTGCCTGGGCTGCAGGTAGAGCAGTGGATCCAGTACAAGCCCACCCTGTTAGAAGGGTTTGCTCACTCTATCATTGTGAGGTTGATGGTTGCATAGCAGGACCCTTGTAGTGTTGTTTTTGCACAGCGCTCTGCATGACATTAATAGTGTCCGTGAATCCTTTCCCCTCAGGCATGGACGAGCTGATGGAAGTTTCCTTCTCCCCGATCGCAGCCACAGGGAAGCCTCTGTCCCGCTGTGGCAAGTGCCACCGTTTCATGAAGTATATCCAGGTACACGGAGGGATCAGACACTTCCAGCTGCTTTCGTTAGCACCAGTCTTGGATTACCTTACCTAACTTTAGCTAGTGCAGGATTAGTGCTAATCCGGGTCTGTGTGGGACCCACACATTAAAGGCTCATAGATAATACTCTGGTCCAAATTTCGCTCAGGATCACATGCATTTTTCCTATGGAAAATGACACAGTATATTCTGTAACCTAGTGCTGGTCTGATAACTGACATTATCGAAGTGGGAGACCTGCCCTTACATGCTGTTCTAAAACAAAAGCTGCTTTTACCTGCCTGCACATACCACTCCTGCAGCTTTCTGCCTTCAAGATCACACCTGAATACAGGGCAATGATCCAATCCTGCTGGGGGTCACTAATTCAGCAGTGCAAAGCCTTGAGGGTGCGGGACAGCTGCTGTGTGTGAGTAAGCTGCTGTACCAGGGTAGAGTAGCTTTGTATGGTCAAGATCCCTTAGCTGCAAATTCATGCACCAAAAAATTCATTCTAGGAATTCCACACATTAACCCTACATGGTCTGTCCTGATTTGTTTTTTGCACACACTACTCCCTCTGGTGGAAATATTTTAAGATAAATGAAATCAAAACCTGTGTTAAAACAGCGCTCATTGCTTCCTGCATCACATGACTTCTGTAGTGAAGCAGAGGTTTAATACAGCTGTCATGCTGTGAGTGATACAGCACGAGTTTGTTGTGTTGTGTTTGAACTCTGTTGTAGGCTAAACCGAGCAGACTGCACTGCTCCCATTGTGACGAGACGTACAGCCTGCCCCAGAACGGCGCCATTAAACTGTACAAAGAGCTGCGCTGCCCGCTGGACGAGTTTGAGCTGGTGCTGTGGTCCACGGGCTCCAGGGGAAAGAGCTACCCGCTGTGCCCGTACTGCTACAGCAACCCCCCCTTCAGAGACATGAAGAAAGGTAGAGAGAGCGCCAGCCCTGACGCAGTGCAGTGGGATCTCGTGTTATATAAAGATGGGGGGTGTGTGCTGCAAAACAGAGAGTACATTCACAAGAGCATCTTCTGTCTCCTGCTTTCAGGCATGGGCTGCAGCGAGTGCACCCACCCCACCTGCCAGCACTCCCTGAACAGCCTGGGGATCGGCCAGTGCGTGGAGTGCGAGAACGGGGTGCTGGTCTTCGACCCCACCTCGGGGCCCAAGTGGAGGATGGCATGCAACAAGTGCAACGTGGTGGTGCACTTCTTTGAAAACGCCCACAAGGTGCGGGTCTCCTCGGAGAGCTGCGAGGCGTGCGAGGCGTCGCTGGTCATCGTGGACTTCAACAAGGCCAGGTCCCCTCTCCCGGGGGATGAGACCCAGCACACAGGCTGTGCGTTCTGCGAGCCCGTCTTCCAGGACCTGGTGGAGCTGAAGCACGCTACCATGAGGCACCCCATGCATCGCGGGGGGGGGGGCAGGAGGCAGGGCCGCGGCCGGGGCAGGAGACCCGGCCCCAAGAAACCCAAAGACAAGATGGCAGCCTTGGCTGCGTACTTCGTGTGACATGCATGAGGTGTCCTGGCTCAGGACCAAGCTCCAGCTCGGCTGGGGTTTTATTTTTTGTAATTGTGAGAATAATAATAAACCTTCTCCTGTTTGTTGGTGGTTTTTTAATATTATTTTTGCTTGTGTGTGCTTTGTTGTTATGACTTTTGTAGTTTCCATTTGCTCTGTCTAGGAGTATTGCATGGGATTAGCAATAAATTAGCTGTAATGCTGAATATTTATTTGTAGTTTACGAATTGAT
The DNA here is from genome assembly GCF_017654505.1 of Polyodon spathula. Lineage (NCBI taxonomy): Eukaryota > Metazoa > Chordata > Actinopteri > Acipenseriformes > Polyodontidae > Polyodon > Polyodon spathula. The sequence continues at coordinate 22,387,125 of NC_054558.1, read as the reverse complement.
TAATAATTTGCCGAAAACGCGGTTTAAGCTCTTCTACAAAATCCATATGCCAGAAAATTATATCCAAACAAGGGGCTATGGATTATAGAAATGGGGCTCTTTTCCCAAAGTAGTGATCCACAAAACAACTCTTAACTTTTACAGGTCAGCCTTGCATCACGGATGCTGACAAGCGCCAGTATCTCCACCAATATATAGTGCCTGTCCCTTTGGTTTGGTGCAGAATTGTTTGCTTCCAGCAGAGGGCAGCAGAAACTAATCTGGGTTAGAATTCCTGTTGCTGCAGTGAGCATGCGTAGTGGAGTTTCAGCGTTTTGACTGCAGTAGTCTGCTTGAGTAGCTCATGGCAGTTATGAAAACGGGTCTACTTTCCTACGAGTGCCGGCCTTCTCTCTGAATGTTTCAATGACATCTCCGCCTGGATGATCGCCGAGCAATGATCGTTGTGGGTGTATTTTTCACATGATCGGTTCAACAGAATATTACTGTAGCTGTTACACATTACCTATTAGCAAGGTTGCCAACTGGTCCCATAATTCCGGGACACTGTAAAACAGGTCAGGTTTTTTTTTAAAACTCTTCTAAACCACAAATGAACCGCTTTTAAATCAGCAAGTAAAGTGGGAGTGAATTGCGTGAGCGGTTTCAATAAGTGTGTTGAATTGCGGTGTCGATTATTATCGGGAGAGCATCATACCATGCATTAACATCGTACTGCTTGAAACTGTGAATGGCAAACAGTGTCTATTAAAATAGTGCGATTCTGCCGCTGTAGAGAGTTGTGCACAGCCCCGCGCTCTGTCATTTAACCTCTCGGTGAAGTTTCTATTTATTTAATACTTCTTCCTGCATTACACTGTCCTGCCCCAATCAGACAAATACAGCAAATCAGCGAGCTGTACCGGTGTGATTGATGGAAGCGATGCTATCCCCGCCCCGGACAGGTGTGCGCTTTTAGTAACTTCTCAGCAAAACAATTCAATTCCTTTAGCGACAGCTCATGAAATTCACTCTCACTTTACACGTGCAATGAAATCAATTACCTGACCTGTCTTAGTGTCTCGGAATTACGGGGCTAGTTGGCAAGCCAAGTGAGTCAAACTAACAAGCTCACAACAGGAAGGGGTGTCACATTTGTTAAAAAATAAATAAATAAAGGATTTGGTATGCACTGTTAGTAACTCCCGGATGCTTGTCAAGATTTACAACTCAACAGCTCTTAACTTACACAGGGCAGGCTTGCATCACGGATTGTGAGAAGCAGCGCCGGTCTCTCCACTGATACAGTATCTGTCATTTTGTCTTGGTGCACAATTGTTTGCTTCCAGCAGAGGGCAGCAGAAACTAACCTGGGTTTGGAATTCCTCTTGCTGCAGCGAGCATGCGTAGTGGAGTTTACGTGCTTTGCTGTAGCCTGCTTGAATAGCGCAGGTCAGTAATCCACACACACAGTATGCTGGTGGGGTGTCCTGTGTGCGGAGATAGGGGCTGCGAGGGCGTGAGATCGAAACCAAACACGGGATCGTGTGTCTTTAGGGTGCTCAGGTTCCCCGGCGCCTCTGGATAAGCCAGCGCGTTTTGCAGAGGAAGGCATTTAGAAAGGAGGAACTTGATTCTTTTGTGCACGGTATGTTTTCAGTAATAAGCCGTGCTCCGTGTAAGCTGTGCACAGTCAGTTGCTAGAGCAGCCCCTGGGTGCTTTTTGACTTGTACGGACGGGAGAAGCCATCTGTATGAAGTCGGGCCTGCAGTCGGAACTGTAAGTAGGCTTTGTGTCATCAGGACTGCACCGGCCATAGCCGAGTGGCATCGCGCCGGGTTGTTACAGAAAGTGTAGCCTGGCTGTGCTGTCGTATCGCTGCGTGTCGCGGTCACTTCACTTCGCTGTCACTTTCCAGGCTGCGCTGTCTCCAGCGGTTACCGAGCTCGGAGTGCGTGTTATAATTATAATGTTTTACTTTGCTAGTTTTTTAGTTTTGTTTTAAAGTAACTCTTGTCTGGTGCATTCTTCGAGCTTGTTAGACCTGTCCAATGTAATGTGTCACAGTGTCAGTCCGATGAAGCGATCGTGATATTACTGCACAGTGGCGGAGTGCTGTGTCAGTGCCGTGCACTGTACACACAACAACAGCAACGAACGAACTGTGATAACCCATAACAAGATGTGCTGTAAATAACACTACTGCAAAATCGCACGTTGAAGAATGCTGTTAAAAAATCATCCACTCGTTCCGTACTTAAACTTCAAAAATAAATTGCATAAAGATTGAGCAGTTGGGTACTGCAGGTAACCAGACGAGCAGCCAGGCTGTACAGTTCAGCGGCTGTTTCACTTTTTAAAGGGCAGTACTGTCGAGTGCGGCGTCTCAAGGCAGAGTATTGGGTGTGTTATTGTTTTTTTCCCTGGACCCAGTTTTCAGACCCCCGGCTGAAGACCAGCATGACGCAGCGGTGCCCGCAGTAAGTGCGAGTGAAGGCAGCGCCATGGAATCCGAAGCAGAGGAAGCGCGGCGCTTCCTGGACTCGTTTATCAAGGAGTTCCCGACCCCGCTGGGCCCCGAGGACCCCCTGCCCGTGAGGCCGCTTAGTAGCGCTGTGAGCCGGGAGGAGGTGCAGGGGGAGAGCCTGGAGCTGGGGCTGAGGTTACTGCAGGACAGGTACGCACAAACACGGGGCTGGGGTAAACTCCATTTCCACTTGCTTTTTAAAATCAATTCCCTTCGAAGGAATTGGAATTGATATTTTAAAGACACAATAATTGTTCTGATTGTTAAACTGCTTTCATTTGAAGCCGAGTTAAACTGCACATTGCAACCCTGCACACACTCACAGGACTGGAGGAGGCTGGGCTGGGCAAACCACTGTGTCTGTCCAAATCAAACCGTGAGGATTAACAGCTTTCTCCATCTGTCTGTCAGTCTTGAACACACACTCCCTGTAGAAAAGTCACTTTAATATTCTTTACACTGAGGCACTAGCACACATTGATTTACCTGATAAAGTGAATCTCTTAAAGCCCACTTCTGATGTTTCCATTCCACTGTGTGTTACCATTCCCCATTGTGCAGCACCCAGGCAGGCAGTGTTGGGTCTCAGTAGAGCGTTCCTCATTGTGCAGCACCCAGGCAGGCAGTGTTGGGTCTCAGTAGAGCGTTCCTCATTGTGCAGCACCCAGGCAGGCAGTGTTGGGTCTCAGTAGAGCGTTCCTCATTGTGCAGCACCCAGGCAGGCAGTGTTGGGTCTCAGTAGAGAGGTCCTCATTGTGCAGCACCCAGGCAGGCAGTGTTGGGTCTCAGTAGAGCGTTCCTCATTGTGCAGCACCCAGGCAGGCAGTGTTGGGTCTCAGTAGAGCTGTCTTCTTGGTGCTACAGTAACAGCAGTGTTGGACTGTGTGTTTACAGTACCGAGTCTCTGCCCCTCTGCCCACCTGGTGCTCCAGGCTTGTGGTGCAGAACACTGCCTTTCATGAGCTCTGCATTCCTCAAATAGCTGAGCAGCTGGGAGCTGACACTGATTAGTGATAGCCCTTGTTATCTCAAGCAGCAATCGGGAACTGTGCTACAGTTTAAAAAATGAATTTTAGGTAGCTCTCCTCTGAAGTGTTTTAAGGAAATATTTTTAATACTTGTCGCATAGTAAAAGCATAATAATAAAAAGCATGGGTAAGCATGGTGAAGCACAGAGAGGTATGGGAAAGCATATAAAAAAGCATGGCAAGCCAGGCTAACCTGTGATAATGCACAGTGTAACCATGGGGAAAGCATGGGGGAACGTGGTCATTCAAAATAACGTAATGCTGCAGTCACTTCCTTTTTGGCCATTGTTCTCTGCCTTCCTGCTTTCCAAACCATTTCCTCTCCCAGCCTCTAAACCAGCAGGATTATGCCAATGGGAGCTCATGCATGACTTCATCTTTGGCTGCTGGGTACTCCCTGCAAACAACTGAAAATGAGAAGGACAGGCATTAAACAAACAGAACAGTAAATGAGGAACGTGTTTGTAAATAACCAGGTTGCAGTGGAGGAGCTGAACAGTGGTGAGAGTGTTAATCAGTGCACAGACTGACAGGGCGTGACCGGCCGTGAGATTGGAGCCCAGTCTGTGTGAAATGAGACAGAGCCACTTAGCAGAGCTGGGAGATGTGCAGGACAAGGAAAGAGGGGGGTGCAGGAATTACATTCCTACACTGTGGACTTCTTCAGATAAGGAGATGTTGGGGGCCCCTGCTCATAAAGCTCGGGAGATATTAACAGAATGTTTTTCTCAAAGCGTGATATTCCTGAAACTATCCTAGACTGTGACTAAGTAACCCAAGATCTGCCTAGAACCGTTTTTAAAAACCAGGCTGCGGCAGGCTGTGTGAGCAGACAGAAAAACTTGACTTATGGGTCAAACCACGACTAAAAAGAGCTTTGGGTGCGTGTGTAGAATGCAGTGAAATCGTGATCTTGTGGAAACATGTTAAAATGTGCTACAGTAAACCCATGTTTTTAAAGGCCACATTGCTTCGATATTTCTTTCACTTAAAAACCAAACAAACAAACAAACCTTGCTTTAGTATTTCAGCCTTTTAAAGGGGACCTCTGGCCATCTGTCCACTTTCCTATTGTGTTCCACCCCCGTAATTAGACTGGGTTCTTTGAGTGCATTGTTGGGTGGAGCTCCTTGTTTTCACTGCTTAGTTTATGGCAGTCAGGTGCTCCACCCTCTCGGTGGGAGAGGAGAGCCACTCTGAACCCCAGCGAGGAGTGGGAGGAATGCAGTCACCTCCGGCTTCAGTCTGAGCGGAAGGCATGCAGCGGGAGCCCCTATCGTTAAACAGATTGGTGCAATCTTATTCTGCACCCTGGGTTAGAAGGCAGAGGCACGTCTTTAGAGCAGACAAATAAGAACCACTAGTGGGAGCATGACTCTGCCTAGCTGCAGCTCCGCTGTACCTTGCAGGTGTTCTACCGTTTCAGGGGAGAAAAATAAAAACGTCACTCGTCTTTGATTTCTCTTGGCTGTCGCCACTAATGCAATGTTTTTTTTTAAAGTGAAAATAAATATAAGAAAGACCTGTGCTCTTTCTACATTCTAGAATGTTTCTGTATTTATTGCATTCTGGGTGAACAGAGAATGAAATGTAAATTGAGTTTGTAGCCAGTGTATTATTAGCCTTTGGAAGGTCCACTTATCCTTGCAAGAAACTAAGCTACGATAGAGCAAACTGGGCAGCTGAGATTGAATGAACTTAATGCTGATGATGAAGAATACTCTAAAGGGTCAGCTCTTGTAATGCCTTCTCCCAGCCATGTCCAGTCCCAGTGGGAGCTGCTTCACATTTGGCCTTGGTTTCCTCTGGCTGCCATCTGTCTTCCTGTTTAACATGAAAGGGCTGCTTGAACCAGGAAGTAATGAAAGCCATGCCTTGGGGAGGAAAGTGCTCTCGTTTCCATGTGCTTTCCTGTGCATTGACAACTCCTCAATCTCTAAAGCAAGTTTTCAATATTCCGTAGTGTACAAATGTATTAAACACCTCAAGATTTGTCATGTATTTTTTTTATATACCTACCTGTATGGAAGCCTCTGGGCGTGAGAATTTCAGTTTGCGGACGGTAATCGTGATGTGGAAGCAATAGGCACTGGTGTGTGAGAAATGTTGTTTTCTCCCTTTCTTTTCCAGAAATGCTCCCCAGCTCCTCAGCGTGGCCCTGACCAGAGCTGCTGTGAGCGAGATCCTGCAGTCCGACCTCTCCGCTTTTCACAAGAAGCAGGACGAGGAGGAGGAGGAGGCTGTCTGTAAGTCCCTGCTTTAACACTTCTGCATTGCGGGGCGCTGCCGGGAACATTTGTTCTCATCAGAGCTACCTCCTCAATTCAGACCAGAATCCAATCTCAAACCCCTGGGGCTCTGCTCAGGTAATAAAACAGCTTCCCAGAGGGCTGGAGCTGCAATGCCACCAATCTGACGTGCTGATTAACAAGTACATTGGAAACCCACAGCATTGGAGTCTGCAGAGAGATGGCGCAGGCAGTGGTTGTTACAAGACTGGCTGGTAATGCCAACGCTGCACAGTCTCTTCCCACACAGATTCTGCACCAGCACAGGCAGCCCATGTGTTTATATATACAGGGCACACAACTGGCACAGCTTCAGGGAATTAACATAGTTAGCCCTTCAGCTCAGACTCCACCTCACCCAGACCCTTTTCCATGACGGAACAAAAAAACGCTGTGTTCCCCGTTTCAGATTGTGCAGAGCAGCCAGTAATGTGCTTTGAGGAAGGCTTGGGAAGTGCTTGTCTTGTCCAGCTCAAGATTTTAGTGCAGAATGTGTTGTCTGGTAAGATTGGCTGCACAGCTCTGCACCATGTGGTGCCCAACACTGTGCACCATGTGGTGCCCAACACTGTGCACCCTGTCCGCTCTTCTCTCTTCTTTTTTTATTTCGCTTGGCTCGGAGCAAGGACGTCATAACCGACAAAAACCTAGTTCTGAGAAATGAGCATTTCAGGTTTTGACGTCCACACCTAAATCAGTCATCAGTTGTTGTGATGTTCTTGCACAGGCCAGTCAGCTTTCAGGATGTGTCATCTCTGCGTCTTTAAGTGCCTGCATTGGAGCCACAGCACGCCTGCCTGGTGGAAATGCAGCACGACAACCATCTTCTCACGCTAGTGACTAATAAGTACAGCAATTATCTTGAGCTTTGCAAAGCTTTTTCAGGGTTATAATCTTCACTTGTGTCATCCCCAGCTGTATTTAGCTCTGGGTGTGGTGCACTTGTCCGCTTCCTGTCTTGTTTTTGGCAGTGGCTGGGATGTAGGTTACTAGCATGCTGTTTGAAACCAACTGTGATACTGTACTGTTGTTTTTTTGTTACTTTTGCTTTACATTGTGACATTTACTGATTCGTAAATAAAAAACCAATGTGAGGACCTCTCTTCATTCTCAGTTCTGTATTTCATTTGAAGAACAGAAACCTATTTGGTATTCAAAGCCTGTACATTGAGACGCTGTGTGAAGCTGTGTAACACTATTAAAAGGTGTCATTAGTTATTCAAAGCAGCATTCCTCAGTCTGCACAATGGAACATTCTGCTCCCGCTCGTCTGCTGCCACCTGCTGTTTAAACCTGCTATTGCAGAATTTATAAAAGCAAACAGATGATTGAATGAAGGCACTCTAGGCTTGCAATTTTGCAATTATATAAGCTTTTACAAAGCACCAAATAACAACAAACGCAGTCATTAACAGCGGCAGTCTTTAACAACGGCAGTCTTTTGAGAACCCAACCTATCATGTAGACTTCATTAAAGCGATGCACAACAAGGGATATTTCAGGAGCTTGCAGGCTGCTCAGGACCCTGAATTGCACTCAGTGGATGTACCTGCATTGCTTTCCAGTGCTGGAGTCCGATCCCCTGCAGCGGTTCTTCTTCAACAGGCTGCTGGAGCTGTGCTGTACCTGGCTGGAGGAGCCGCCCCCCCTGCAGCCTGGAGCACGGCGCTTCTTGCAGACCTCGGCCCACGCCATCAGAAACACGCGCCGGAAAATGGAGGACCGGCACGTCGCCATTGCAGAGTTCAACCAGCTCTGTGGATTAGAGGTACCTAGCCAAGCCTGCCCCAGTGCGCTGCGCGATGAAGGACCTGGCTCCGCAGTGGTTTGTTTGTTTGAGATTTTTCCCTTCCTGAATACACTGATCCCAGTTAGGTGCTGCCCCTACCCCATAATGCCGTTCCACTAGCACATGCATTCTCATTCTAATGCATTAACACAAACCGTCTCAAGTGTGGCTCCTGACTGCAGCATTAGAAAGTGGAAGCACAGTAGCTATGTAATATCCTGGAAGAGTGTGTATTCATCAGGCGCTGTGTGCTGTGATCTGTATGTGAACTATTTCATCAAACCTCACAATTCTGCCTAAAGTAGCTCTTTGTTTTTTTAACAGGAGCCCTTTTGCTCTTCTGAACACAGTCATATGTATTTTCCACAGCTTCACCTGTGTGTGTTAGTGCCTCAAACCTCACCTCTTGCTGGCTCTGTTTGTAGTTCATTTCATTGGCATATTCACTTTGTTTCTGTACATATTTTGGGAGTTAAAATCCAGACTCTGTTTTGAGCTAAATTAATTTATATATTTTTTTTAATATGAATTTATAACTGTTGTGGTCACAGACCCCCTCCGCAGTTTCCCCCAGTCCAGTTCTTGCCCTGACCGCGTGCATGCAGTATTTGAGCAGTGTGAGAGCGTACCTGTCCCCTCTCCCCTCAGGACCAGACGGAGCGAGGGTACTTCGCTGTGTTTGACGGTCACGGAGGCGTGGAAGCAGCGGTGTACGCAGCGACACACCTCCATATCAACCTTGTCCAGCAGGGGGAGCTCCTGAGCAGCCCCGGAGAGGCCCTGAAGAAGTCCTTCAGGCAGACAGACGACATGTTTCTGCAGAAAGCAAAGAGAGAGGTGCTGGCATCATAGCAACATGTGCTCTTCCTGATCTCTTACAGGGTGATCGCTGTAGCATTCACACTGGCTTACAACAAGTGTTGCATTTTGGAAAACTTTGAGGGGGGGGAGGGTGGGTAACATTGGCCTCTATTCACAACACTAAGGCTGTGCTGTGTTCTGTGTTTCAGCGGCTGCGCAGTGGCAGTACGGGCGTGGCTGCTCTGCTCAGCGGGGATTGGCTGCACATCGCCTGGCTTGGAGACTCTCAGGTCATGCTGGTGAGACAGGGGCAGGTCGTTTCCCTGATGGAGCCTCACAAGCCAGAGCGTGAGGTAGGGAACCCTTCCCCAGCCCTCCCGCTCAGACCATCAGTGTGTGTGTGTGTCGAGGGCATAGATCAATGGAAACGCTGTAGTGTCACAGCAGTAATCGCTATGCATGCTCTTAAAGGCTTAATGGTCCATTACTGTGCTGAGAGTGGTGTGTTTCTTTTAGTTAATTAGGATACACAAAGGTACCAGGAAGTAGTAACAGCTTCTAAACTTTGAGATATCTGCATATTCCAAAGTTGGACCCAGTGATAATATTACCGATGCTAAAAAGGAGGCAAGAAAATAGATTTGAAAAGCTTGGTTAGCGGTGCTTTTAACGACTCATGTCATATGATTGCTAGCAGATTGTTTGTTTTATAGATTTGTGGTTATCAAAACAATGAGATAAAACAATGAAACGGGGCTGGGGGTGGGGGTACCCCATTTCCTAACATTACAGTAGTGTCCCGAAATACTTAGGAAGCACAATTAAAATTCTTTTGGGGCAAACGAAGCTGCAGCAGATCGTTCTTCTAATTGCCTTCTTGCTTCAGGACGAGAAGGAGCGGATTGAGGCTCTGGGGGGCTGCGTTGCATTCATGGGGTGCTGGAGAGTGAACGGCACCATCGCGGTCTCCAGAGCAATCGGTGAGTGCTGGAGTACAGGCGGCTTGCTGCCAAACGTCTGTAATGGCTAACGCCAACGCGCTTTCATTGGAGCGGATCTCTTAACCTGAGCCCTTTGTTTCCCAGGAGACATTGACCAGAAGCCCTACATCTCGGGCGATGCCGACGGCGCCTCCTTCCAGCTCCACGGCTCTGAGGATTACCTGCTCCTGGCCTGCGACGGCTTCTTCGACACCGTGAGGCCCCTGGAGGCAGCGGGGATGGTCCTGGAGCACCTGCGGGAGAGCCTGGGGGATGGTAGCAGGGTGGCAGAGAGGCTTGTCTCCCAGGCCAAGAGCAACGGCTCCAGCGACAACATCACAGTCCTGGTGGTGTTTCTGAAGGAGCCCGGGATGCTGCTGAACGAGGCAGGAGAGTGCCCAGCCCTTTCGTAGGCTGTACCCCCCACCCTCTCCTGCCCCTGTCAATGAGACCCTGAAACTGAGGCTGCTGGCCAGGGATCTCCACTCACAGGGACCTGTTTCTTTCCGGGGGGTTTCACAGATTTTGTGTAACTGACGTCAGAACAGAAATTAGCACTCGCCCGCTATTTATTTTGCCCGTGGTGTTGCACAAGACGTAGCGATTTACAAGGGCTGCTCTCTTGTTACAGATTTCTAACGAATGCATCTTGCAGCGCTTAGGGTCTGGACGTGTTGTGTGTGTTTTATCAGGATTATTATTTTTTAAGCTATCTTTGAGACATTATGATTTAAAGAGTTCCCTCTCTGTCTGTTACTTATTAACTACTAACTGTTACAGTCTCAAAAGCTTGGGGTGCACAGAAACGTTTCATATGAGAGAAGCTGTACAGTAGGACAAGCTGTGAGTTAGACTAGCTTTAGGCTATGCAGACAGCAAATGCAACTCCAAACCACAAACTTGATTGTCGTTATCGTAACAGTATTCGGAAACAGGCTTCTCTTTTTTCCAGCTTCCACAGTCTCAGGGGCGCAGGGCATCAGTAAACAGTGTTATAGAGACGAGATAAGCTTGATTTAAGGGAACCCAATGCAGTGCTGGCACTTGGTTAGACTTCAGACCTATAGCTGCGCTTCCATTAACTTGTGGCTCTGCACCCATCATTCTGCCCGACTGCGGATTTGAGCCACTCAAAATAACAGGTTTTAAATTAGAACTTTTTAAATATCTTTAACAATATATTTTAACAGATGGCCTGTATTGCTGTTCAAATATGTGTGTATTTTTTATTTATATGTATACATATATTCTCTATCTATACACACACACACCTCTATATATAACATTAAGTTAAGTATCGACTGATCGTTATAATCCATTTAGATACAGATCACCTTAAAGTGCCTTAAACATAAACTGATTATGTTCATGTTACATGTGTTGTGTGTGTTCAGTATGTACTGCTTGTGAGTCTTACCCTGTGCCGGGTAATAATCTAGTGCACATTGCAAACTAGAATGGTGCTTCTGTGTTTAAATGTGTTTCATTGTATTGAAGTATATTTTGTAATGTTGTGTTTACATGTCCTGTAGTATTGCTGGTCAGTGTGATGACCTGGTTTGGCAGAGTACTGGGATTTCAGTTTGTAGGATGCAGCCCTCTCCCTAGCGACACACGGGATCAGATCACATGTCTGATTCTGACATTCTTGGATTAAAATGGACTTTTCAAATGTTTTTATTTTGTACTTCCAGTTTAGTATCTGAAAAGATAAAGGAAATGTTTTAATATTTTTACATTTCTAACAAACAAAAAAAATGAAATTATAAACTGCCAGTTTCACCAGCCTGCCTTGCCTATACCACTGAAAGTGTTGCTTGTGAGTGCTCTATTAAATTGTTCTTTGCAGCAGTGTGTTTGTGTTGGCTTGTCTCCTTTACCTTCTGAAGAACAGTCCACTGTTTCCTCCGGGTCCCTGTCTGAACATTACTTTAAAGTAAGATTAATGCCAAATATGAATATTTTTTTTAAACTCTGGGTTGGTTGTTTTTATTCCTTGTTAATTAAATCATGCGCATGACAATATACCTTTAGAAACCTAACATGCACACATTCAATTCTATACAGCTTCCATTCGCTGAAGAATTCAAGCTTTATTATACAGTAACATAAATATATATATATATATATCTATATATAGATATATATATATAAAATCTATTTCACACTGTACATTGATTTAGATAGAAACAGAGAAGCCTACACGTAGCCTGTCTGTATTTGCATGGCAGCTGATGTATCTGCAGAATGAGGGAATGGGATCAGTAAAGATGCACCCTGCTGTTGCCGCCTGCCAGCACGCTAACTTCATACAAAGCATCTGATCTCTCAACAAGGGCAGCCATCAAACCAAGTGCAACTCAGGACACGTGCAACGCCTAGACGAACCAGCAGGTGGCAGTGTTGTAGTCACACGGACATCGAAGAAAACTTTTTAGGACATGTTATAGGACAGCTTTTCTGTGTATCCAAATGAAGTACTTTCAGAACCACCAGTTCGGTTTGTTTGATACTTTGACAACCATTTAACCCACTTACTTGCAAGGGGATATAGCGAGCCTGCACTGGCTTGCAGCTCATTCATTAAAGGCGCTTCTGTATAACACTGTGGCGGTCTGGGTTTCGTACCGAGACCTCTGTGACAGAGTTTCCGGTTTCAGCCACGTGTTCCCTGACTGTACTGCCAGTGTGAAAATGCATTGCAGCGCTTTGCGATGTGTGGTGTTGAGTGCCGGTATACGAAGAGAGTGGCGCCCCTCCCGGACCTTTCCTCTTGGCTGAATGACCGCAGTGTGCTCGATTGCAGAGCTCATGGGAAGTGTGTTGGAGACAGACGTTGGTAGATTCGGAGTCATGTTTCCTGTGACACCGTGTAGAAGCAGATGCTCTTCTGCAAAAAAAAATAAAAATAAATACCAACCGAGAAAAGACAAACAAATCTATGAAAAGAAATGGAAGCCTTTCCGATTGAATAAAGAAAAAGGGAGCACTTATAGTTGTGCTCGGCCCTTTGCCCGCCACTCAACCAGACACACAAGCTACATTTCCGAGAGGGGGGTCTAATAGTAAACACGCGAATAAATCTGCCAGGTGTGCATTAACAACTCCTGTTAGTTCAAGACATTGTTCCAGCCCAGGTGAGCCCTGTTGTGCTGCCTGTCTAGTATCACAATACAAACGATACATAGACTGCATAGCAGTAATTGCAAACACTGCAATGGTGATTATGAAACAGACTGCTGGGGGTTATTGGGGCTGTACTGGTTTGGACTAGTTCCCAAGCTTCCCTCCCGATAACTGGCTTCTCAATCGTTTTCAACATTATTCAAGTTTGCACAATGTGCCTCTTGGAATGACATGTGCTATGCGCAGCGCAGAGGCTGGTTATTGGGACAGTGCCTCAGTACAGGAGAGGCTGCAGGCTGTGCTGTGTTGGTCCTTCACACGCGTTTTGAAAACTTCTTAGATAGGAGAAGTTCAGTTCAGTGATAAAGGGTGGCATTTTAAAACCGCGGTGTATCGCATTGAGGTGCCAGCTGACAACCTAAAAATGAATACAATACAATCAAATACAGAACTATAATTAAGAAACGCATTGCAGTTCTCAATATACATTGTCGGTAAGTGTAGATGGGTAAGCATATTCATATTTTTATTTATTGCTTTCGCTCAAACATAACTTTACGTTAAGGAAAATTGGTCATAAATGCGCGTTAGGTTGTTTTCCTAAAATAAATCAGTTATTTCAACTCATTTTCAAAAAAAAAAAAAAAAAAAAATGCTGGAGTTAATTTATTTCAATAGTAGCACTTTCCCGAAGTGCCGCACTCCTCCAGCGGCCCCCGTCACGTGTTCACCGCCGGCGTCCCTTTTTTTTTTCCAGTCTCGATTCCATTTCGCTCGCTCTCCGTTATTTCCTGCAGCGCGGCTGCAAAGGCACTGCGCGCAACAAGCTGCTGTCGATAGCATTCCCAATTCGACCCTTTTTTTTTTAATTAACCGAAACAGGCTCCGGTAGAAGTCATAGTGCAAGCCTCTCCCTGAAGCCCTCTTTTCCTCGTTCTTAGTGCTAGTTCTTGTACTTGCGAAGGCAGCGAGTGAACATGGCGGCTGCTGCGGCGGACGGCGCTGCGAACTCCGGCTCCGGAGCGGAGCTGGTACGCGGGCAGCCCTTTGACGTCGGTCCCCGGTACAGCAACCTGTCATACATCGGGGAAGGGGCCTACGGGATGGTGTGGTAGGTGATTTATATAATTTGCACTAAGATGCAGACGCCGCAGGATCCAAAGCAGATGACGGAGAATAAAAAAAAAAGTCGCCTCATCGTTTTGGTTCTTCTCTAAGAACTTGTTGATCGCAAGGAAGTGCTGGCTTAACACACGCAACACGTAGCGGCGTGTTTGCACCTACAGCTGGTTTACCTTGCCTGGTCGTGCGCTGTTAGACCAGACCGCGGCACGTTTGGACTGTTTGCACGGCTGCTTCTTAATTGTCACTGTGTACACATCTGACCTTCTCAGTCACTGTGTACGCATTTTATTGCTGGCTGTACAAAGTGAAAAGTTGATTTCTTTTTTCGTTTTACTAAAATGGTGCAGTCAGTCTTTTGCTCTAGTCACTCCTTTTGTTCGATTAGGTAGTGGTGTGCTGGGCTCTTTACAACGCACTGGAAAGAGAGCATTACTTTTAAGGAAAGGCAGTTTGTCCGGCGAGGAGGTGTGTTCTGTTTGAATAGTGTCTGTATTGTTTGTTTCCACAGTCCAATGTCACTTTCAGAATGATTGCTGAGATTATTTTTTTTTTCCTTTATGGAAAAATCATCTTGGCCCATGCTTGAGTTAATAAGCCCAGGAGTAGGTTTTTTTACCAAGCTGAGTGGTGCAGATTTAGTCTGTTGTCCAAAAAGTATACTAGGTGCTGCTTGCACCTGGGGGCTGATCTGGTGCTGGATGTGCTGTCATCAGAGTACCGTGCATACTTCCTTTCATTTTAAACCACCTGCCTCCCAAGAAGGGTTTAATAAAGCTTTTAGTAAGGACTGTAAAGGGGAACATGCATTGCCAGTTACACTGACTGCTTCAATAGCCCAGATCACTGGAAGGCCTCCAGACATGTACTCCTGTACCAATCCAGTGAGGGAAGAACAGAGCCACTCGTGTCCAGAGCATTTTGGCAGTGAACGATCCATTCGTGCCAGGTGTTGTACAGTAAAGCCCCCGCCCATGACTCATACATTTACGATGGCAGATAAATGAAAATGATCGTCAAATAATAACTGGAATCCTTCCTGTATTGATATTGGCATCACCCAGTTCAGACACGCTGCTTTATCTCCATGCTGGAGACCCGTGTGCTGCGTTGTGATGTGTTTGTTTCGGTGCACGGATGTCTGGGTTTAGGAGCGTTTGTTTCAGTTGGGTGTCACAGGGAAGAGAGGAGAGGGATCTCCCCGTCGCTGCAGTGTCCAGGCCTTGCTGTATCTGCAGGCTGCTGTGGTGTGTGTTCATTAGGAGAGCGACAGGCTTGAAGCCAGCTAGAACTGCAGATCTCATTCCAGGTGACTCTCAACCCCTCCATGCTGACGTTAAATGTGATTTTAAGCAAGTCTAGTCCCTGAAAGACCCAGCCAGGGATTAAAGAATAGAGACTGGGGGAAGAAGTTTTAGTCTGACCTGAAAAAAAAGCCCCCTAACTATATTAATTGTAAGAACACTGTGTTAAACCAGTCATCACTAGCTGTGAATGAACTGTCTGGAGAAGCAGCGCAATGAAATCGATTCTTTCAATTGAAAAATTGGCTGTTATTGATTTGGCTTGCCAGTTATTGGGCTAACAATTTGCTTGGAATCTTTTGAGAAGCGTTGGTATGGATCTTCCGTGCGCGGACACATTCGGACAGTTTGGGATTACAGCAGATGACCTCTCATCACTGTGCAGTTTGAATGTAGTCGGTGATGCGATATTCCAGGGGTGAAGCAGCCTGGTTATTATCACAAGCCCACCGTCTCAAAGAACATGAGTGTGTTTCTGTGACCTGAGGCTGCCATTTCTAAAGCGAAATGAAATTGAATGGATTTTAAACTGCAAGCAGCGATCATGTCGTCAAATAGAACAAGACTTTGCAGAATACAGAGCAAAGTAAAAAGGACAATGTGCAATCTGATTGCTGATCTTTATAACCATTCCTATTCTAGTTATATACAGTACTTTTATATTGGAGTTTAATAACACTATCTTTTTGGTTCTTATTGTATTTTTTTTTTAATAAAGATTACACATTGCAATATAGATTGCATGTACTGCACATGGAGATTATGTAACAGATTATTAATGTCATCTGTTAGCTGCTTGCTTTCTGAATGGGAGCTCAAAGCCGGCATGCATGCCGCTGTTTACTGACATCTTGTGCACATGACGTCTTTTGGGCCAGACCAAGATTAAGGGAGTTTTAAAGAAGTCTTGTTTTTTTCCTGGTTTCTTTAGAATTGTTGCACGCTGCACCACTGTGGTTTTGGAACCACTTTGTGGCAAGCAGAGTGTGTTTTATTACATGCAAGTTTAGTTTATATTAGTACACGTTTCAGTAGATTGACCGTGCTGTAATTATGTTGAAATATATTATTAATGATAAGCAGACCCACAGAAATCCTATTAGCATCTACTCCAGGTACATTGGGACTGGATATTTCTCTCCTTTATTAAGAGCAATTGAAAATGACCCTTACATTTTGAGTTTCAGTCCAGTCTTGTGCTCAAAAATACATGCAATTTAAGTAAAAGGACAACCTGAAACTAATTAGAGAAAGAGTGATTGTTGCCATATTCCTTTTCCCAGATGCTTCATTCATTAAGTCACGCCTTCTCGTCCTCGCAGCCTTCCACTGCATGCTTGCATTGCATTTGTGTCGGTTCAAAGATAGATAGTATATATCTACAGTATACAATTCACTCGCCACTCTACAGAACTTGACCTACATACTCTGAGCTCTGTTTTAGTAACTTTGTTTTCTATTCATTTTAAATAGCATTTTCTAAAATCTAATATGAAAACACACACTCAGTCATAGGCTTTGCAGGCAAACCACATGTAGCAGTCCTAGGTGCTGTGTACAGTATGCAGAAGGATGCATTGATGCATAATGGTCATTCCTCCTGGTTAAGTACCTTATTATTCAAGACAATGTGTATGCTGTGAATGTTCACAGCGGACTGTGTGCTTTGCAGTGGCAGGCAACTGTTTACACAGTGTTAATGTATTGAGTCAAAATGCTGTTTTCGTTTCTTGCTGGTCCATCTCAAAGCATGTTGAGCCCTTGCTGATATTTCTGTGTGTTATTGTGAGTTCACCGGGCTACTGTCTGTTCCATGGGTGAGTGGAATGACGGTGTGAACGTAACCCTTCTGGAATGCTTGTGCAAGCTTCTACCAGCCAGGAGGACAATGCCAAACATCCCATAACAGAGCTCATAGCAACAGCCTTCCGCTCGTGTGAGCTTGTTTAAACTTGTATGCTTTCTGTGGAGTGAATCTCGCTGGTGGAACAGTCATTTTGCTTTCAATTGAAATGTGTAGAAATACGGAAAGATACCGAATGAATAAATTCAACATACAAGACAAAGTCTTTTTCAATGTGCTGGACTTCTAGTCGAAACGTTTGTCATTGAAAAGCCTCTATTGAGTTTCTTTTACTTTCTAATCTCTGCACTAATGAGCATTTTTAATAGTTCTGTATAAATGTTAAAAGGCAAAACATTTATTTAACATTACTGATCGTGCAGATGACTTCACCATCGCTCTTAATAAATGCTGCGTGTTTGCACTGTGTGTTTATTATTGGATTAATGATTGTGCAGATGCCTTCACCATCGCTGTTAATAAATGTTGCGTGTTGCACTGTGTGTTATTATTGGGTTGTTGATCGTGCAGATTCCTTCACCATCGCGCTTTGAAAGTGGAGCTGCTGCTCAGTTGTTTTGTATTTCGGTTTTATTTGATCAGCCTGTTCTTCTCATGTTTCTTTGGCACACGGTAACTCAAGTTGGACGCATTGTTTTTGTGAGACCGGGAAACTCAATTAGTAGTTTCCCAGTAGATTTCTGAACAGTCAAAAAAAAAGCAAACATAAGGTTGTATTTGTCGCCTTTACATTTAGTTATTCAGTACCTCATTCTTCTTAGCTGCATATGCCATACTTGTATTGTTAGCTACCATTAGCCTATATATTGTTGTATTAGTAATCAGACACTCCCTAATTAGTAATCAGACCATTCTCTGGACTGATCTTGTACTGCACTAAAGGAGTGCAATTCAATAAACCATTATTAAAATGAACAGGTTGTTATATTAATAGAGCAAACCAGAGAAGGGGGGTCTTGCTGAAAACCAGCCTATTCACTCTGCAACATTTCCACAGGATTTGCCAGCTCGCTTCCCTGCATGTCGTTTCTACAGTATAAATCACTTCTCTGTGAGTAAAAAGCCCTCTGCACGCCCCCGAGTGTTTACTGATAGAATATCTTGACCCCCCCCCCCCCCCTCCCCATCCTTGTTAATTGCTAGAGTTTCAGTAAGATGCCTGTAGTATTTATCCTCCCCCACCCTCTCCTCCCACGAGATGTTATCACAGCAGCTCTATGTTCAGCCCATTGCAGGCAGACAGGTTCAATAAGCAATGCACTGACGGCCGTGGGCAGGTGATGGGGAGTAGATTGTTTCTGCTCATAGTGCAAAGTGATCACCTATCCCTGCAAACGTGCTTCCTGTCCTATAGCAGGTACCTAGGATGTTTGTGACATTAACTGGGCTGACAGCTTTGTTTCTGACCCCGGATCTAGCAATGCGATCCTGGTTGTTGTTGCTGTTATTGTAAGAAATCATTTGGGATAAACAGTGGGTTTAAGAATGGCTTAGTGAGGGGGTGGGGAGTGCAGTGTGGGTTCTTGTAAAGACATGCTGGGAAAGGATACTAGGAAGCAAGTGGTATCATTTGTGCAATGCTGATTGGCTGGCTTGCTTGCTTTCATGCAGTCAGTAGCATCTTTAATAGCGGGTTAAGTAAGTAAGCGGACAGACCTGTTTTGATCTGGATTTGATTTGTATTTTATTTGCTTCCCCTCCCGTCAGACCCATTGGTCTGCAAGGCCTGTTAGACTGGGAATTGGACAGTAGCGTTTCTCCCAGGCTTGCCTGCTGTAGACTTCACAGTGTGTGCACTTCCAGGCTGTTGCCACATTGCCTCGATTAGAAGATTAAGTCATTTGATCGGTGCTCTAGTTTGGGGAGCTGTATTTATTGCACTTTGAGTTCTTCAGCAGCACAGTGTGTTATCTAATCAATGCAGAACAAGAATAAGAGTAAAAGGTACCACATCTGTTAAGTGCAGTCTGTAGCCTGCAGAGCCTCTTGTGATGCCAGTCCTTGACATACGCAGATTGATAGTTTGCTGCAGGGTTGGGAAGGTGGCCAGGTGATAAGTGTTGGAGAAGCAGGGAATAGTAACCTGTTGTGTGACTTGCTTTCTGGGTTGCAGCCAGACCCTAAGCTGTGTGGATGACCTATTGTGCAGAGAGAGGGAGTGTTTTAAACAACTTTTTGTTTTGTGGTTTTTAGCGGTGTTTTTATTACAGGAGCTTCTGTTCCAAACCGTTAAGCAGTTATTCTGAAAACCTGTTGGAATGTTACTCTATTAAACGAAGCTTGTTGTAGAGTCCCTAACACACAGCACTGTACTTGCTTATAAGAGTGCTTCCTGCGAGAATGTTTCGGGGGTGGTTTAGATGAAAGCGCATTCTCTGACGTTACGTTCTTGTAATGTTGTTTCTTTTGCACGGTATGGTTAGGAAAGTACTGTTTCCTCATTGTTTCCTTCAGTGGCAGGACAGTCTGAATTTGCAAGTCCATATTCCATATTTGCGTTTGTCTCTCCTCAGTAACAGACCGTATATGGCTAGTTTTCAAAAAAGCTACCTGCTGTATTTGAGCAATCCATTCTTCCCAGTTTGGAGCTGGAACTGGGTTTAATGGGATTGGAGAATGTTCAAAACATGGATTCCTCCGTCCACACCCTATCGAATTGTTTTGTAAACTGTCTTGGCATGCAAGCTCTGTTTAAGACGACAAGCTAGGATCAGGACTGTAGCTTGACCTCACTCACTCTCCCAGACGTCATCCTGTTTGACCCACTCTAGCACTGGGCAGGGGGATGGGTTATCATAAATAATATTTGCCATTTAAAATGTCTTGCTTTGAGTACCCATGCCTGGCCATCATAAAAGAGCTCTTTCATTTATATTTATATACGCAGCATTAAAGAGCATCTTTACAGCGTGTGACCTTCGAACCTCCTTTTGGGTTTTTTGGTTTTTACATTTGGCCGCTGATGCTGACTGCTTCATTTGGCCTCTGGTGCTGACTGCTTCGTGTTTGGCTGCTGATGCTGACTGCTTCGTGTTTGGCTGTGTTGCTATGCCCAGGCTTTCTCCCAAGCCTTCCAGCGCAGATCTCGTTCCTATGGCAGCCGTTGCATGTCTGACGTCAGAGCACTGCTGCAGGAAGACTGTAATACACAGAGCTAATACACATTACTGCAACTTTACAAAACTAGAACCAAACAGCTAAATTACATTTTCAAGTTCTCTTAAGGACTCTCAAGGTGTTTTTGTTTTTATTTTCATTAAAATACTTTTTTCTACTTAAATAAATTAATAATAATAATAATAATAATAATAGGAGTTAGGAGGGGGGTGGGGGGGGTGATTGGCTTGGCATCGTTGCAGCATGTTGTGTAATATCTCTGTCTTGCTGCAATAAGCCAAGACCTAAAGCCAGTTTCCGCGGAAACAAAGCTGTTGCTGTCTTAGCAAACCGCCACCTCTGCGGTGACTGCAGCACAGGAATCTGTTTCTTGGTTCAAGAGCGGTGCATTAGTGGAAAAAGAAGGAAGCATCGAAAAACAAAGCAGAGTCCTCAACCATTACTGTTCAGCACACTCGCTGGTTTCATGAGTACCATCAACCTGATGCTAGGAATTAAAAAAGGAGCAGTCTCTTTATTTTATGCAATAAAGCTTTTGGTTAAATTGTGTGTCATTTACACACACACACACAAAAAAGAACAGATGGGTGAGTGTGTGAGTTATCATCTTGTCATGTTGTCAGGGATCTTAACACTGATTGCAGTTTGTAGCAGTCAAAGTGAACCAACTCCTACAATACCACCTGCCTCAGCAGTGTCAGCACTGCGGAGCTGCGATTGGAGGGATGCTTTGGACAAACCCGAATGATCATGCATGTTGTTGGAATGGAAACCCAGTGCAGGGCTGTCCAATGGGTTGGCTCTTAGTAATAAATGCGCAAATAAGTGCACGTTGTTTTTGATTGGAAAGCCCTGGTTTTAAAATAATACATGTATGTTCATATGCAGGTCATATTTCCACATGGAGGGGGGGAATCGGATGATCTCAAAGGTCCACAGAATGGGCATCGTCTTCTCACCGTGTGTGTGTGTCTATATATATATATAGACACACACACACACAATGTTACTGTACTGTAGCTTGATCGATGAGCAGTACAAAGATCTGGTTACAGTGATGTACTGCCACATGGCCCTTTGGAATTCATCAGGTAATATTTGTATGCTGTGCAGACTATTAAAAGCATGTCCAAGTGTTTCACAGTACACTGTGCCAACAGTTTTAGATCCTTCAGCTGGTGCTAGAGCTATTCATAGGCACACTTTGCTTTTAATGCCATGCCTCCGAACTCAGATCTCTTGCTGATGTTGCCTTGACAACCAGGATCTAAGGGCAACGTTCTGTATTCGGTAGGTAGATGGCACAGTGGGCTAACTCCCCGGCCTCTTGTGCGTGTAACCTCAGGAGGCCTGGGTTCAATGCAGTTTCTCAGATGAAGTGGGTTTGGAGGTTTCACCCTGGGTCAACGGGAGCCCACGGTGATGCTGCATCACAGAGCCATCACCCGGTTCAGCGCGGAGGGCCTGTGAAGACTGGACCCCGTTCTACAGGAGAGTGCGCTTCCTAGCAGTCTGTCGAATTGAATGTTTACCGCGATGCTTATTGAACGGAGCTCTTTGCACATTGCAGTGTTACTGGTTTTTATCCTCTCTGTACACAGCACTCCGGCATTGCGGGTTATTGTTGTGCGCTGAAGATCAGCAAGGGGGTTGCTGTTTCTGCCTGTTGATTTTATTCATTTGTTTTGATTCTTCACACTTTTAGAGGTTGCCACAATTCACCTAGTTACAGTAATGTCCTGAAGGCAGGTTGCATCTGAGTGCATCTGCAGTAGCCCTGCGTCTATGATTCTGTGCTGTAACTGTGGTAAATTAAGGGTAAATGCAGCTCAGGTGTGTTCCTGTCGTGTGTGTTGAAACATACAGCATTCCCAGATGTTTCTTTGTTGATTCTGAATGTTTCACTTCCAGAAGAGCTGTGGTAGACCTGGAGCCTGCAATCATCTAAACGTTTCTAAATCACTGGTGCAAATATGAATATTGTAAACATGTTACTATTAACGCCTATGCAGTGCAGTCTGTGTAACCCATTGTGGAGCTGTGGAGACTGCTGCTCACAGGATCACAGGCAGGCCAACTTTTGCAGCTCCAAAACATTTTAGCAGAAAGGGCTCGACTCTACAGTACTGGGCTGTTTTTCAAAACTGCCTTCATAATGTAGACAGACCTGCAAATTTCTAAGGGCTGCAGGAAGCCAAAAAAAAAAATACAGTAACCGTTACAGTGAGGTTTGGAAAACATAACTGGTGGCTCTGTTTGACTGGCTTGTTTTATTTTTTGTATTGGTGCGTGGACCATGTGTAATACATGTTTGAATTGAGTGGAGATTAAGTGATTGCGACTCTTGAGGAGCAGCTGCTGTGTACTGTGCAGTATGGAAAAAAGTATCGAGAGTTTGATGCCTTTGTATTTCTGCGTGCCCATGGTTCCTTTAGACATTCTTGTGGAAGCTTTGTGAATGAATAGCACATAAACAAGCACAGAACCAGGGGAAGGCCATACAGAGAAACTGTGGTACGAGGTGATCTCTTGGACTCCCTTTGTGCTAAAAACGGCATTTAATAACAGTGCTTGAAGATGTCAGTGTGTTAGCAGTGGAAGACTTTGCTGAATGCTGTTACTGTGAATTGCAGGGTGCCTGTGTGAGTGCATGACATCATTAGATAAAAACAGCCCTCCTGGGGCCGGCTTTTCAAAACCTGGATCACACTGATCCGGATTTTGTAATCCTATATTTTGGGATAGAAAAAAGTTTTGAAAACCGGTCCCTGGTTATTTCCTAAACATGATGGAGCCAAATGTGGTCCAGTGGTTAAAGAAAAGGGCTTGTAACCAGGAGGTCACTGTGTGTGACCCTGAGCAAGTCAGTGAATCTTGTGCTCCGTCTTTCGGGTGAGACGTTTTTGTAAGTGACTCTGCAGCTGATGCACAGTTCACACGCCCTGGTCTCTCTAAGTCGCCTTGGATAAAGGCGTCTGCTGAATAAACAAATAATAATAAAAGTACATTTCTATCCACACAAAACTCTTTGGAGCGCGCTGCCTTCTGTATTTTAACTTGTGCTACCCTTAGTGTGCGGCAAACCCTCCACAATGCAGTGTTCCTTTCCTGGCACTGCACTAACATTGCTTTTTGACACCACGCTTAGACCTCTGTATGATCCTTCTGCGTTTGTGCTTCTCGTGTGTAGTTTGGTTTAAAAAAAGAAACTAAACAAAAATGCATTTGCCAAACTGATTTAAACAGGCGTCCTACTAAAAAGTACACAGTACTGTGTTTCCAAAACCTTGACTAAAAAAGTAAGTAATCTGATTTAATTTTTCCTGAATATACATGATCTGGTCTTTGTCAAGCACAGACGAGGTGGAGAGACCTCCCTGTAAGGGCTCCAGTCTTTTCAATGTATTTACAATGAACTAGAGAGGCAACGTTAGGGTCTCATTTTAAAGTTCACTTTTTGCTTTGGGTGCTTCAGGTATTCAGGTGGTCGTGATTTCAAAGGTGTTTTCAAATACATGTGTACAGTGCAAGTCCTTGACGCAGGGAATACTGTGGGTTACAAATATTGTTTGCAAGAATGATTCTAAAGTTTTCAAAAAAACTAGTGTCCATCAAACAACATTTGAGCCAAATCCTGTCATTCGACAGCATAAACATTGCAGTACTGCAGTCATAGATTGTAGGAGTGATTTGTAATGGTATGATTTATTTCTTAGACTAAATACTACAGAAACTAAGTAGGTTATAAGTTGCAGTGCACTAAAGATAAATGAGGTTGCGTATTTTCATGATCAGATAGGAATCTGTTTGTCATCATTGTGGTTTAATGATGCAAGACTGATACGGATTCAGCAACAGACTGTTTACTTGTTGCCCTTGTTTTAGCAAACAAGATGTCATTTGGTGAGTTAAAAAGAAGCTAACTGCATATTCTAGTAGCATTGTAACTAGAACCTGAGCACACACCACACACACAGTGTCGTCACTGATCAGATCTGTAAAAAATCCAGCCGCTCATGGGATTATACCCAGATGCAATTCAAAACATCTGTAGGAGTCTGTGATACAAAGTATAGAAGGGCCCATAAAGGTAAAACCGAACCCACAAAAGGAGTTCTTCTGCTGGTTATAAGTAGAACTGAGCTGAAGTATAACCCTCTGACATGCCTTACAGAGCTTGATGTTGTCTGCAGTTCATGTACAGGGCTCTTATGCCCTGTCATTCTGTAAGGTTTTGAACTAACCGCTACATCTACAGGTTTCATTGCTACAGTACTTGTGTCCTTGTTCTAAGTGCTTTGTGCAGCTCTTCGATTTAGTTTCACTGATGCAGTGGGTTTCAGAAGTACTGCAAGTCAGCAATGACAGGTGAACAGTGCTGTTGCCAGCCACCAGTTTTGCACGCTGTTCAAATTCAGACACACTCCCATTCTCACCTGCACTTGATTAAAAAGGATTGTGCACAGGGAGTTATGGAGGTTGTGGTTGGGGGGTGAATTATTAAGGTCAGTGTTTTCCAAAGCTAACACAAATATAGTTTCCCAATCGCACTGTGTGTGTGTGTATATATAACACCCACACACAGACACAAGCACACTACACTATCATATCTAATATACTATCTGTCTTTAACTGCTGTCATTTGCATTTATGTATTATAAACTATACAGAAGATATTCACAGGTTCACATGTTCAGCTCCAATCAGAAAAGGCTGTTTGTAATGTTTGCTGTAGATATTTTCTGAGCAGCATGCCTGATTAAATTACAGTGTGTACACTGTGTTCAATATAAACCACAGTTTGTTCTGCTTGGGTCTCCTTGCCCTGCAGCTGTGGTTAAGGATTGTCAGTAAGGGTGGGGCCTGGCTCTGATTGCATTGTCTGGGGCTCATTCGTACTGCTGCACTAGAGACACGTGGGCTGCTTTCCCAGTTCCTTATGAGGCGTCTGCAGCCAAAGACTTTGGGCTGACACAGAGTCCATTTATTTCAATTCTTGTTGCATGTTCCTGTAAGAAGCCAGTCATTGCTGGAAAGTGACGTTTGACACTTGAAAGAGAGCCAGCAGTCAGGAGGGGTTATTGCTGTCCGGATTTCAGGGTGTGGGGGCACACTTTCAAATCAAACACAATCCCGCATGTGAATAGGACTGACACTTTCTGCGTGGCAACAGAT